>NW_022639535.1:1366889-1371660 GCF_010583005.1 Odontomachus brunneus
TTTTTTTTTTTTTTTTTTGAGGAATGAAACCGACTATCGAGCAGAAAAGTTTCTCGGCGATTATGAAAGTGCACTCCGCAACGACAAAGCTGTTGCGCAATTTGTCAACGAAACATTCAGCGTAGAACACAGCGATTGTACACAGCTCGGCAAGGCAAATAAACCACACAAGCAGGACGATTACTCATAGTTTTCACCAAGCGACACGGCTGCTGCATCTAAGCGTACAGAGTGTACAGAAACACACCAAAATATACAAAACAGTTTATTCCGCTGAAACTCGCGAAATTCCGCTCTCGCGAATCATATACTTTCGCATCGGGAAGGAATATTTTTTTTCTACGATCTTCATTCATTATAGACGGTCCGTGTAATTTTATGCTACTACGCCAAGGTATCCAAGAGACATCGCAATTCGCAAAGCGACAGTTCGCGTGAAATTGAATTCACTTTAATTTCCTTCTCTTTTCTTATGTCAGGCGTGTAGCTCGTCGTAGTAAGTATTCCGATTTTACTCTTTCTTTTCTTCCTTCCTTCCTTTCCTTCAACAAGTTAGACTAGGACAAATGTTCAAGATCAAGATTGATGCGGGAAAAGGTTAGTAAATCATCTTATCGCAATTTCGCTAATATAAAATTATGCCAGTTGGCAGAATATTCTACTAGTGTCAGTAAATTCATCGGATTGAAATTATCGTGAATGTTCGATTAAGCTTGATTCCGGATAAAATGCGGATTGCCAATCTTCCTCCGAGAGATTAAAATAGCCAATAGGTTGAGACTATTGGTTCAGATTTCATTTTCGCCTCTGCAAAATTGCACTACGCAATTTCGTTGGACTTTGCATAAAAGAAGAGAATACACAAATTTTATCGTTAATCGAACGACCATGACTTTATGCAACTGTCAGGAAAAATAATTCGATATTTAAATACAATTTAAATTTAAATACAGTTTGAGAATATAATTAGATTTACTAGATTAGATTAAGGACTTTAAGAAGTCTGTTTCTCTTAAGACTAGAAAAAACAATCAAAATTGACAATAGAAATCAAGAATCTCATATTCTGAGACTTACAAATCATTTCTTCGCATGACCAATTTAGCAAATTACATTTTCACAAAGCTCAACATTGATTAGAGCACGTAACTACTTGGCGTGTCAACGTAATTGCAGTTTCTTCTACTTTATGATGTGCCACTTCGCCTGCGTTTCTGTCGATTCGATATCGTTGCAAAATATTTTCCATCATGCAAGCTCAAACAAAAAATAGTCACAATACGTGTAAAGTGCGTGTTTCCTTACAAAAGTGTAAAGAAATTTAATGTAAAAGAATTATCTGTTTATTTTTATAATTTCTCTACTATTTTTCAACAATTGTTGAAATAAAAACATAGATTTTCCCCTAAAGTTATTGTTATACGGAGGTTACTGTTTTTCACATCATTTCTTATTTTACTTTTATTTCAAGCAGCGTACATCTCTCTCTCTCTCTCTCTCTCTCTCTCTCTCTCTCTCTCTCTCTCTCCTCTCTCTCTCCTCTCTCTTTCTCATATGTTTGTTTCTTTCGAAAAGTAAAAAATGTGCGTGAAATTATATAATTCTAGAAATATATGTGTTAATATACAGCGCATAGTTCTTTAAGGATTTCTCGATTCTATCTCCGAAACATTTATGATATTAATGCTGAAGAATGACAAACTCGAAAAATGTTGATAACGCAAAGACGATCATCACTCACGCTATTCTCTTTATATTTATTGTACATATAAATTTACGTAAATGTGCGCGTGTTGCTTTCTTTGACCATATTCAGTGGAAAACCTAACCACGCACGTGTAGAAATCTTACTGCAAATTTTTTTGATATTCTTAAGCTTCTGAATTCAGATACGAAGGTACAACAATGTTCTTCAAAATTTATCTGTTTGGAATATCTGTTTGGAACACTTTCGGTATATACAAGCTGCGGTACTTTTGGATTAAGCAAACATTACTCCAACTGACAGCTTGAAATTTTCAATTAAAATTTTTTTTGTTTTCGTCACATATTGAGTAATATTTCTGTTTATTTGTGCACATACTTTTATTGCGTAAAAACATTTGTAATTCTGTACAACCAATATGACGTAAAGTTTGCAGAAAAATGTCAATAAAGTATTCTATCGGTAAAGTTGTCAGCTTCAACATCCACTTAAGACTGTATAAATGATAAAATGCATAAAATATTGCATGCAGAAATGACTGAGTCGTTATGTATTAAGTCGAAATTCTATAAAGTCGTAAAATACTTAAATACCGACATCTCGTTGTGTAATTCCACGCTGTAATCAGTTCAAAATCTAATAAACCAGACGGCGAAATAATTAGGTCACCGTCCGCTGGTGGACGAAGACGCGCTAGTACGACTCTTTGTGACTTGTGTCTTCGTCGTTGTCGAAAACATAGATATTCTAAATTTTAATCGCAGTCTACGACATTTCTATCTGAAGAACTTTCGAAATTCTCAGTTGTTGAATAGTCAATTTCAATCTATACTCGCGACATTCTTGTTCCACGAAAGAATTCACATCGATTTTCACCGACAAGAGGGGCGCATTTCTTTATCAAGACAACGATAAAATAGTGTTACGGAATTTCACTCCATAGCTTTAGCTCTATAGTTTTTTTTAATCAATAATTTTCACTGTTGCCTCTACGAGACACCTCTACTTTACAATTCGATCAAATAGCTATACTGTTTTGCTTCGTATTCTATAAAGTTGCGATAATGGTGACAGAACAGCAAGAGTATTGTTGCGAGTACTTAAATTTATCCTATTCAAGAACATTATACTCTGTTCTTTTTGTAAGGGTCATTATCCATTGTAGAATCGATCAATCGATCGCTAGTCGAAAGAATAACGTAAAATAAAACTAAAGAAATTTTGCAAGATCAAGTGTCATTGTCGTTCACATCCTGTTCTTAGTAACGCAAATGCATTCGATCTTTTCGTATCCTGCCTAACGAACTTGGTACAAATTCAGTCGTAAAAATATCGAAGAAACCAAAGAGGAAACTCGTATAATTTATATTTGAACTATATATAAATAGAAGATAAATGAGTTTTTCAACTCAAAGTGTACCTATTGCATCCCTTCCTTCAGGTAGACTCGTCAGTCACGACGAAACGCGATTTTGCAGAGAAGCTAAAAGCGTCGTTCCACGTTGGACCGCGGAATAAAAGAGGTTCGCTATTTGCTACTGTTGCTGCTGCCGTTGTTGCTGCAACTGCTGCCGCCGAGTCCGCTTATTGCTCAACTCGTCTACCGGAATCGAGCGAGGATTCTCATGCACGCCGTGAACTTGCGAGGTATCCCACAGTCGAGAGGAGAGAAGGAGCATGACGTAGTCGTCGGCGAGGGGGGCCCTTGGGATGCTCCAGACTTCCGGCTAGGGTCGTCATATGGAGGGGCAGGACGTAACCACCGCGGACGGCAATCTGTTTCGAAACTTTACAAGTTCCATCGTCGCCAGCCGCGATACCGACGATTTTTTCCGGGGCTTTCCCGGCAAGAATTCGCCTTACACCACTGCTCAGGTGAGCCGCGTCACCGCACAGGATGAAATCTTTCAAAATTTATAGTCTGAGTGTCATCTAGACCCTATCTTCATCTCCGTTACGAACAATTTTGCATTTTACCACAGGATATGAATAAAGTCTCGTGCAGTCTTACCAAATATTTGTGAGATAGCAGCTCTGTAAATACTGAATGTTGTTGACATCATTGATAATCTTTTCTCTCTTATACTATCCGTTGCTACAAACAAGTAATTTTAGTAACAATTTAATCATACGTTTTGGCTTACGCGGAGAAAGCTCTTTCTCCTGTCTAAATAAATATTTACGGAAAAAGCGGTTCCCCTATCTATCAACCACGAGCTCCGCGATTGAAAATGCGTGGAAATAACAACAACAATGTTTTTTGCAAACAAAAATATATGTACCACATAGTAAATACGGAAGTATGGTATCGAATATTTTACGTTTCACAGTTTTACGTCTTACGCGTCACAGAATAAAATTAATTGTCACATAAACAAAAGCCGGCACGGACTTATTTATTTCTTCATTTAGTATCCGCGTATTTCTCTGTCGTTGCTGCTCTATACCGCGATAATCAATAATCTATGAGAAGAATAACCAACGGATAGTTATGGTGAAATATTTCAATGTGTGTGTATGTGATCAATGATATTATTGAAAAATACTCTTGCACTACTATCATCTTTGCAATATTCATTATAAATATTCATGATACCACAAAATCTTGGATGAAATTTAGTTCGCGAAAGAATAACCTAATGTTCCGTACTCTGTATAGGTTACAGTTCTTTGAATTGTGACTATCCGACGTTACTGTTTACATACTTTACGCCGAATATTATCTCAATTTTTGTATAGCAAATTAGTAAAACATCATAAAATCGCGTTCAGATGAAAATTTACGAACAATGTGAGATAATAGAGGTTAATAAGACACCGTGTTCTGTGTCTAATTTATTTGAAAAATACATATTTCTTTCTACGTGATATTTAATACATAGTATTGGCCGCTTTCGCTAAACCATTTTCGCCGAATTTATTGTCCTTATCTACAAAATTGATTACCTCTCATCCTTACTGCATATTTCGAGATAAATTTTAAGCGTTTGTTTACATGTTTTATACATACATACATACATACATATATATATATATATATATATATATATATATATATATATATAT
>NW_022639535.1:1374746-1375138 GCF_010583005.1 Odontomachus brunneus
TTTTATGTTCCTACATAAATACATATATTTACATTGCCTTTAGCTTGAACGAAAAGTTTTTTTGGCTTACGCAACAAGTTGCTTCGTCATTTAAGCTTAGTATAACTCAGAACAAAAAGATCTCAGTTGGAAGAAGAAAGGAAGTATGTGTTTTCTCTTGACGTTGGGTGCTGTCAAATCGATTTTTTTTTCGAATTTTCGGAGAACGGATGACGCTACGAGTCTCATACTCTAAAACTATAATTATTAAGCCTAGCACAACTCAGAACAAAAAGATCTCGGTTGGAACAAGAAAGGAAGCATGTGTTTACTCTTGACGTCGAGTACTGTTAAATCGATTTTTTTACGAATTTTCGGAGAACGAATGATCTTATGAGTCTCATACTCTAGAA
>NW_022639535.1:1376386-1376927 GCF_010583005.1 Odontomachus brunneus
ATATATATATATATATATATATATATATATATATATATATATTACCTCAAAATGTACAATCTTCTGACAAAAGATTGCAAAAATGCCGAGAAAAGTAGTTTAACAGAAGCATTTACATATTCAGGCAATACTCATCGCCTTAGTGCTTGGCAGCATCATCGTCGGCACTGTGATCGGGAACATCTTGGTGTGCGTCGCGGTATTCCTTGTTAGAAAGCTACGTAAGCCTTGTAACTACCTGCTGGTCAGCTTGGCGGTCAGTGATCTTTGCGTAGCCCTTTTGGTGATGCCGATGGCGTTGCTGTACGAGATATCAGGCAACTGGTCCTTCGGCTGGATTATGTGTGATCTCTGGGTCAGCTTCGACGTGCTCAGTTGCACCGCCAGTATTCTCAATCTCTGCATGATATCTGTGGACAGGTGAGTAAGCCTACGTGTTGCAAATTAATCAACGATATCTCCAATATTCGATCGAAAATTCAGCGAGTTACACAGAGTGTATGAAGTTGGCACCCCACTTTTTGAAATTTATAATTTTGAA
>NW_022639535.1:1376937-1389809 GCF_010583005.1 Odontomachus brunneus
CACACATGGTCGTTTTGCACGTGTCATATTAGGTGATGCTGATTGTGGTGGTAATAATGACTAGAAAATACAGTAATACAAGATCACACGAGGCGAATCAATGACACATGTCCGCTCATCCTTCTCCACGTCCAACTCCTCGTGCGAGTTAATTGTTGACTAGTTGACTAATTGACGGTTTCAATTAATGAATAGCAACGCTTTGATTAGCAACGTGCTCTATTCCCCCGATGATTATAATATAGATAGGCATAGAGAGAACAAATGAATTAACCGCAAATTCGTTATGTGTGACCAAACACTCGACAGGAAGAGAGATGCATGTTATACGAGGATTGTGACTCAATGACTTCTCTTTACTTTTTTCAAAAGAGATAAAAATTCGAGCGATATTTGGGAAAATGAATTGGATCAGACGTATTTATGTATGCATGTATGTAAATAACGCTCTTGGACATGAGCGATGCGAATACAAATCGATCGAATTCGTTCACAGCCCTGCTCGATTTCATTCCGTTCTATGTTCCATTTGCTCCTGCAGTAACAATTCTTTACGTCATTCAAATATGCAAGCTTAAGTTTTCAATATGAAGCGAACTTGTTACGCAAACATGCATGGACGCGGATATATTCCATGTATTTTTGCACCGTCGTATTTTATTAACGAATGCGTTTCATCTCGCAAACAATTTATCCGCAGTATGATTGAAATAGTTGCAGGTGGTAGCGAAGCGAAACGACGAACGTTTTCCGAATGTGTCGTCGCATTGTTTCGACGATACCGCGGCGATGTTTGCCAATCTCTTTCTCACCGTTTCCACTCACATTCGTTCGGTTAATTGCACGAGCATAGAAACTCCGACCCTTCCCCTGTCGTACATAAAGCTCATACGCTTGTATCATCAGAAAGGTTACTTTTTCCTATACCTACAAGTCGGCGAGAGAGAACAGAAACAACGAGTTTCTTGTCATTCCTGTGTAATCGTCCTGACAATATCGTTCCTTAATGTCCCACTCATGTCAAGCTTTAGATTAATGTTGGAAAAGATTATTTTTGCGAATTTTGCTTATTTAAATAATATATATTACTATATATATTTAATTATATATATACTTTTAATTTTTTTGTTATAATATATTCATATTTTTTAGTTTTTAACTTTGATCAGCCGCTCTTAGGATTGACTAAAAACACACCAGTCAAAAGTGAAAACAAAACTATTTCTAGAAGCGCCCGCGCTACATACATACACACACACACACACACACACACACACACACACACACACACACACACACATTACATACACATGTACATACACATTATTTATGTATTATGTAAAATTATATTTTTTTCGTTTTACATTATTTTTTCCTTTCTCTTCCCCTTTCTGAAACTATATTTATATACCTTTTATTAAATATTTCTCTTGACAATATTTCATATTTTATACATACATTTAATATCTTCAACTTTACGACAGCACTCTCTGTATTTTATCAGCCGGTAAAAGGATTTTGGCTAATCAATTATGGAATAACGTGCGAGCCTCGCTTTTTTCTATGTGGAAGGTACTGGGCGATCACAAAGCCGCTGAAATACGGAGTGAAGAGGACGCCACGCCGGATGATCGTCTACGTCAGTCTTGTTTGGCTAGGAGCGGCCTGCATCAGTCTACCGCCTTTACTAATAATGGGAAACGAGCACTCGTACTCTGAGACCACCGGCGCTTCGCATTGCGTGGTTTGCCAAAACTTTTTCTATCAGATTTACGCTACCCTCGGCAGTTTTTACTTACCACTCATCGTCATGATTCAGGTCAGTGCCACGACTAGTCCACTTCCATTTCTCTCTATTTTTCTTTTTTTATCTATTTGTACTTATTATTTGTACTGTCTTATTTGACACTGCTCTGAAAATTCTATTTGTTGAATGCTCATTTTTAATATATACACTTGTATCAAAAACCATTATACAGTTCCCCTTAATATATATTAATAGTAAAGTAATTAACAGTAAGCATATTTTAATAAAGGTGCTTCAAATTTACATAATATCAGCAATGTTTCTGTATATATGTGAATATACAAAAAAAATATTTAGTTACATAAAATAATACAATACTTAATAATTTGCACAAAGTAAACCATCTTGATGGGAAAATGATCAGACAATTATAGTTAAAACGTTATAAATTGATGCTGCTTACGAAATATTGGAGATGGATTAGCAAAAAGCCAATAATAGTGTAGTTGTGTTGCACATAGATTTCTATTAATTCACGCAAACACGATCGAGGTCTCTTACTGTATAGCTCTTCGCGTACAGGACACATATAGTGTATATATAGTGTGTATAGTATGTATACATATGTATAAAGCGATCGTACGCAAACATTATCGATTGCATGATTATACGAAAAAAATGAATTTATCGCGCATGCAACATTTTAAAGAATTGAAAAACATATTATTTTCGAGGAACATGTCCAAAACAAGCGAGACGATACACACAGATAAAAAAATGTTTTATTTATTTATTAAAAAATTGAAAAATCTCTTATTTGGTACTCATCAAATGTATTAAATAAATATTTCAAACTGCCAAAACTATTTTCTTCTTTTAACATAGTTTGATTGTTCTGATTTTGAGAATAGTCTGATTAAAAGAATAATGAGATTGTCTACTTTATCGATTAAATGTCATTTTCTTTCTGCATACTATTTCTATTAGTTATAGGAATCAGAATATTCAATATTCAATACTTTTCCTGAGAAACTAAAAATTACGTTGCATTTTAATCAATTGATATCGAATAAGATTGATGGATTAATATAATTTTGTTCAACTTCGCTCCAGTGTTATTCCAAACAAATTTGTTTTTATACAAATATAAATATAATTAGTATTTTCGCGATAAAAATATTCCCGCAACTATCTTAAATATTCTAACATGCAATGTTAATTACATCACGAAATTATTTCTCAACACCGTGGTGACGACTCCAAGGTAATTCATCGAGTCGTTTATCGTCGTCGCTCGCTCACTCGATGCATCGTTGCCCTTTTATTTACATTAGCTCGTTATACGTCAGACTCTCTTTTGTATCGCGCGACACGCTGTTGTTTGTTATTCGTTACGAAGTAGAAACCACCATTGTGCATGAAATATGCAGCAGAATGTTCGTTCGAAATTGCCACCACACGCGCACATTAGCACGCAAGAGTGCTCGCGATAGAATTTGATTGATACGAATCGTTTTATTCATGAATTAAAAATATATATATATATATATATATATATATATATATATATATATTAACATATATACATAAGCTGCATTGTGCGACATCGCGTTGCATTATAATCATCGCATAACGATAACATAATACCATGTTTGCAGGCCTAACTCGGAGAATCGTCAGCTAAAATATCTAAAACTGTGTGATGTAGTACTTGTAATTCGGAAATCAAATTGTAAAATGAAAAGACAATAATACTATACATATAGTGTAATGTAATGTAATGTAACGTTGTTCGATACGTTCGATACCAATTATTCTATATGAGTGACTTAGATTTAATTATATATTTACAATTACTGTTCTGACTGTTCGGTTAAGTGTTAATATTGGTGTTGCGTCGCTACGTTCTATTGCAACAGTAAATAGTATGACTTGCGAGTAGTATGTCTGACGTCTCGTACACACTTCGTATACGATATCGCATAATGCAGTAAATTAAACGACATCGATTTCGAAGGTGGATATAATGACTAATTACATTTAAGACTCGAAATAAGCAAGACTAAAATGGATTCGTCTTAAGACTATATATCGCTCTGAGTCGTAATCGACTTATCATTAATGAGAGAGAGAGAGAGAGAGAGAGAGAGAGAGAGAGAGAGAGAGAGAGAGAGGGAATAACATAAGCTTATTTTCTAAAATATTCTTTGCCTGAATCTGTTAAAAAATTATTAATTGTATCTTGGTGTACAGGTATACTGCAAAATATTTTGCGCTGCGCGCAGGATAGTTCTGGACGAGATAAGAGCGCAGCTTCACCTGGAGGTGCACTGCCATCTCGATATGGAGCCGGCGGCCGCTTCGCATCCGACGCCTGCTGTCATGAGCCATCAATTAAATTCTGATATACAGACAAATCGGAGCAGTCCTTCGGTGAAACAACACAGAAGTTCCAGCGCATCCACTACGGTGAGTATTCACCTCAACCTATGTTTTGAATTGGTACACAGGGTATTGCTTGTTAACAAGAAAAAGAAATCTATTCCCGTAAATTTTCTTATCTTCTTTATTTGCACGTTGGAAAAGTACATGCATTAATAAATAGAAGAATTTAATTTGTGATGAAAAATATTTTAATATGACGTATAAAAAAATGTCAATCTTTGGCAACAGTATTTACTTCACATAAAAGAATTTCTACAGTTTATGCATATCAAGCAAGAAATCACCATATAGGAAAAGGAACACTGCTTAACTTTCAGAATCGAAGTTTACAATACAACTGAAAATGAAATTTCTATATATGCGTTTTTACTAACGACAAACGATCTTCGCAAGAGCGAAATTAATTGATTTCCTTATCCACTTGAAATCAAAATCATTGCAACTATATGAACTTTTAGACAATTAGTTATTAGCTGGATACTTGAAATATCCGGTGAATCATCGGGAGATGATTTTGATTTATTGAATTATTAATCTCAAAACATTTAAGACTGCGCTAATTTCCATAAGAGTTGCAATGTAGGGCTTGGTGACCTATATTACTCGTAGCCTTATAAAAGGAGGAAATGAAAGATAAGGTAAAAAAGTTATGTAGACACTTTTATCTTTTTCTTCTTTCTATTCTATTGTACATTCAAATAGCTCACTATTTCAACGGAGCAGGCACAATAATCGTACGTATACACGAATAACAGCAGCGTCAACATAACGGTAACGATCGATGTTTATCCAACAGCAGGAACCAACGGACATTTTGCGCATGACGTCAATTCGGATCGCGCGCGAACTGTCGGCGCCAATTGCTCGAGAGTCTGGTTATAGTCCCGACTCGAACAATAGGACGCGTTTTTCTGCAATATCGAACCGCCGCGCTGACGTGTCTTAAATACCCGGTTCAAATTCCACAAAGCTTGTTTTTTATTTCTTGATCGCCGCCATTACGTACATTCAACATTGCATTTCTCTAATTACCGTAAATTTGTACAACATAAGCGAAGCAAGGATGGAGAAAGATTCTGAATAAAGCTTTCAAGCATTGATAATGATGATAAGCGCCATTAATATTCGCGGCCCGCAGAAATAAGCGATGACCGCTTTCAGTCGTGTTAGAATCTCATTTAGCGAGATTGTGTCGCTAATTAAGAAACGTCGCTCTCTGTGACAACAAAGAAAGAAATGTCTTTGTTAAAACTATAAACTGTACTTATCTGTTTCATTGTTTAATTTCCAAAATTGCTTAAATCTACATGTTCATTCCATTATTTTCAATTATGTCTGTATAAAAAAAAATACCACTAATTAACAGCGACTTGTAATATTATCGAGCCAAACTGAAATACAAACGCGAAGGAGCTCTGTTACAGTCTGTCACAGTCCACACGTCACCACATTGTGCATTTTACAGTCAAGTCATGCCGAATCGATGTCGCGGACCCACCTAAAAGGTGCTCTCTCTCCCGCTCGCTTATAAAATTCACGTGATATATCAATATACCAATATACCACCTTGTGCAACCTTCTAAAGATCTTGCAAAGATCTACGCGGTGCACGGAGAAAAACAAGACTCAATTTTGCTGGTTTATTTCTATTTAATTACTTAAAATTACAAGTCAACCATTTCGCTGTCAATTACTGTCGGCAAGAGATAATGTGCATTCAATTAAGAATTAGAAAAATTGTAATTTCCGTAGCGAGATTTTTAATGTTAAAGATATTTCAAATTACAAAGAGACTCGATCGCATTCTAGGTTAAAGAGAAATACCACACATAGAGAGGAGGAATACAACCAAAAAAAGAGATAAAAGAGTGACAACAGTTGTGAAACGCTCTAAAGAGAAATAGAAGCTCTTCGTATCGCGAAAATGGCAAGATATGAAAAATTCTCGACTGCTATGACGATACAATGCTGTAACACCATATTCCCGAATACACAGAGTAGCATCGAGAGAAACTTGAAGACAAGGACATATAATTCACAATGTGGAAATGCAGAAAATTTAGCTCCTCGTAAGCTTTTACGAATTGTCGTTCATTCAGATGCTTCATTTTTCTCTCTTTTTTAGTGCATATAATTACGTTTTGCACTTATATATTTAATGATAAACAATGGTGTCTTCAATTTATCGTTCTATGATATCGAACAGTCATCGATCCGTTTTGCGGCAAAAACGACGAGAAAGTTAAATGGCGAGGAGCAAAAGACGCCTGGAAGAAATTAATTGGATGGCAAACGAGTTTTGAAGTAATAATTTCCTTTCGAACTATTATCAGCAGCCTTGCTCAGATCGTTTGCGCAAACTTAAAATTGCTATACACAATAGAACGCGGCTTACGCGTAACGATAAAGGTTTCTCACGGAGTCAGACTATACAATATCGTTACTGAAAGTGAGATCGATTATTAATTCATTCCCGTAAAAAGAACGCCCAAGACAGACAGGTATTCTTACTCGACAATAATAAAGATTGGGTGATCTGTTAGACTGCAAAGTACTCGAGCGCGAGAAATAATATATTCAAGCCATCTCCTTTCATATTTTTCCAAAATAATAACTCTCGTCGGCTCTGTTGTGTGACAGACAATAACAATAAACGACCACTAAAATTTTATCGCAGAAAACGCTTGCTACGCTCCACAAACTTACCATAACATTAGCCGTCTATCGTGGAATTAATTTCTCACGCGGCATGCGCGCATGCATGTAACACAAGAACCGTCAGATAAATTGGCCGTCGGGCCACCCACCACGAAGTTAGTAATCGTGGGTCCGCAGCTTACCTCGAAATCAGGTTAAACCGTAAAGTCAATATTGTAGCTCGTAGCTGTGCGAGAACGTGGCGAGAAGCACGGTAGGTACGTACATCATTTATATCCGATCTCAAGTCCGATATCATCGATAATCGATGGACGAGATAATAAGGGCACCTCGTGGTCGTCAATATCAGCTCCAACTTCGATTTGTCATCAACCAGTGTGGAATTAACGCCTCCGACTTTGAGGAATTCAAAGATCGTAAACACCACAGGCTTGTGCACCTTATTTGTGTTCTTTTAAACAATCTTTTGTTTCGTTTGTACCCAAAGGGTTAAAAAGTTATGGGGGAAAAGAGCGAAAAATCATCCAACTTTAAAATATTTGAAAATGGCTAACGCCATTCGCGGAAGAGCGTTGTTTGTATCCGTTTCTTTTCAAATTATTTTTATCCAAATTGTTTTTGAAGGAATCCAGAAGTACAGGCTATTCAAAATCGCACAAGAGGTAGATTCACCAATTTTAAAGATAGCTCAAAGCGCCATCCGAAAGAGAATCGTAACGCGGAAATGCGGTACGATATTGCCTAGCATCGTTAACATTCCAGCTAGTATGAAAGCAGGTACATGCAAAGCGCAATTTTCAATATTAATATGACGCAGTGTGTAATAAGGGAACGTTGAGAATTGAATCATACATGTGTAACACACGCGGCGCATCCGAGGCAACCTACGTAATCATGAAATTCTCTATAGAAATCTGAGACAATTATCTTTCGGCAAAATATGAGAGCCGCGTAATATAATTACAAAAACACGCGCTATTTGTTATTAAATCGAGCAAAAAAGATTCAGCTTTAAAAGATAGACGAATATTAATCCGAATATTAATCGTGTGTTTTATTATGAAAAAGTAATATTTTATTTCAGTAGTTGTAATTTTTAGTAATACATGTAATAAAATTTAAAGGAGAGAATCGCTTACTTACGCTTTATCAATAATCGTTTCGAAATGAATTCTCTTTGATGCGTGCTTTATTATTGTCAAAAGCAGCGATGCGTTTCGCGATTCGCGGTTTGACATTAATTAAATAAAATCCGACTGTGTGCGTTGCCGAGGTGACGATGGTATTTCCAAGTTTCATGTGAGAAATATATCTCGTTCTAGTAAATCTACTCGAGTAAACTAGTACCCGATATTTTTACTAATGTCGCGTCACATTTCTAGGCATGTATCTGAGTTTTTTATACACAATTTTATTGGGAAAAATAATTTTTCTCATTTCTATTCCTTTCCTTAATTACTCATTGTTGTACTTGCTTATTTATATCGCATATCTAGTATACGTCAGAGGAAAACTTGGGGAAGCAAACAAATCAATATAAAACCAGAATACACACACACAAATATATATACGTGTGTGTGTGTGTGTGTGTGTGTGTGTGTGTGTGTGTGTGTGTGTGTGTATTGCATACAGAGTCAGGCGATATGACGTTAAATCGTATCTCGTGAAATCCGACATTGCATCTTCGGGCACGATTTGGCACTCGGTAAATGCTACCAAATGCAACCGCATGCCGACCAACGAACGAGAGAGGAGGCGAGACGTAGAGAGGTAAATGCCGAGAGTGCTAATTGCGCCTGGTTTTGTTTCGCGAATTTGCATTCGCGTACCATGCGTTTAACGACGCGGTCACTATGGCCACGCGTTTGATGCTACATCGGACGATGCGAACACAAAAAGAATCATCAGCAGTCCTGCTAGAATACCGTAATACCATGATTGTTTATTTTGTTTATTAGATAACGAGTAACACGTTATAAAAAACAATTACGGCAATTATTAATATATAAAGCTATAAATGTAGGTAATTAAATACTATGATTAAATATATCTAAAAAGAGCGACTGTGTTTCAAGAAGAACGCATATTATAATGCGAATGCATTTGACTTTCCGCCATACGACTTGGCTTAAACAATCGTATTTTCTTCTGCGCAAAAAACACGCGACAGAAAGCTCAACCCTGTGAGCTCCTCGCTCACGTTAGTAATCCGTTTAACCCAAATGCGACGATGATACTGCGTAAATCGAGCGATATTCGAATATAATGCCGCGCAATTCAGTCGTGCATGAATATCGCGTGGGAAACTGGACTAGATAATGGGACAATTGATGGATATCGATAGATATCGATTATTGCCAGTTCGCATAGCATCCGTAATGACGAACGATAGTGGCTCTTACTGTCTGTTGAATGATAATTTCAACCACAGAATGTCATTTTAGCACTTTTAGTTTCTATCTATATTGAATATATTTATATACATATATTGCATACATATTGTCTGGTCTATTACGTTATTGATCTAATCCCCCTCCCCTCACTTGTCGTCTCTCTCTACATGGAAAGAATTGTATAGTAAAAATTACTATGGAATTTTTTGACCGAGGAATAAGTCGACATTCTGCAGTAATTGACTATCTTTTTATTTATATGTACTATTTATATTTTAAGAACTGAAATATGGCATTATGAAATTTTATATTTTTCTTAGCAAGATAGACCTTACTGATAATCTAATTCTGCGTTACTGTAGCAACATAATAAAATTTTAAAATATATATATGAAAAAAAAATATAATACTTTTTCCATGTATGTATGTGTGTGTCAATTCAAACAGTTCAAGAAATCGCACTGAGTGAATAGTTGAAACACTTGTTCGTAAACTTTTCATACGATAACGAAAATCGCTACGGATACAGTTCTGTCAAGCGATCGGGAAGGGGAGAGGAGAGTTTGTTAACAAAATAATATTACATACATATCACAAACAACAAATATAGTAGCAAGATAAGGATACTAAACGAAGAAATTATCTATATTTCAAATGTAATCTATTAAATGGAAAAATAGTTAATAAAATAGCAATCTTTTAATTATCGTGCGGGTAATATGTGTACAAGATATTTTCACTTTAAAAGAGCTTGGAAGAGAAACAGTGCTAACGTATGCGCTTGTAAAAATTAGAAAAGATTGTTTTGCAAAAGTACATGTCAAGAAATGCGTACGTAATGATACGACAATAGCTATTGTCATCTGCATATCGTAAGAAAGGAAGAAGAAAAGGAAAAAAAGAAAGAATGACGGAAATGATAAGAAAACAACAACAAATACTCGATAAGCACCGATGATATATTTCACGTACGTCCGTGTATCTCCTTTGTTGTGAAATAACATCGATGACAAGCACGAAGGTAAATTGACATAGGAATAAAATAAGATCGATTTTTACCGCGAAACGCTCCCTCTCTGTAAGTTCCTATGAACGCCATGTTTCTACGACGTTCCAGCAAAAATGCTCTTACAACGTGTCGTTCGAATATTATCTAGTAATATCTTTTTTCAATAAACCACTAAAACTCAAATTTTAGAATTATATGATCACTTCTCAAGTCCAAATCGTAGGAATTGGTTGACTTTTAGTTTCTATCTAACTAAACTGCTTATAACATTATAACTCTGTCACATATTAATAAAATAATGAATACTAATGAAATAATAATTTTTACAAATATATCTCAATATCTATAATTGCGTGCTAATTTTTATACTAAACTGATATAATTATTGGCCAAAGTCAACGAAAACTTGACGGTCGAAAGGTTGATGATTTTTAGAACGTACTCACAAACTGATTAAATATACAGATTATAATCAGAAGTCAAAGTAATTTGGAGCCTATTTAATCAATAAAACACTGATTGACCATCTCACTCTGTAGTCATTTATGAAACCTTCATGACTTTGTATTGTGCTTTTGTATCACATCGTGTGTTTTTGTCGAATCCCGGAACTAAATAACTCAATTATCATTTTATTATTAGTTCCTAGTGTACAGTATGCGACAATAAATTTAAAAGTTGCATGTGTTATATACATATATATACATATATATATATATATATATATATATATATATATGTGTGTGTGTGTGTGTGTGTGTGTGTGTGTGTTAACAAATTTATTAATTTAAATAATACAGCAATAGTCTCTCTTCCGTAAATTTCAACAAGGATAACATTTACACAATATATCTCTTTGCATCACAAGAACTTTCTTAGTAACTTAATATCAAGACAGACAATTGTAAAACTATATAATGATACAACTTTACGTCTTGCATAAAATATTTTCACAAGAACTGTAAATAACAAATCAGTAAATCAATTGTTTCCTTTTCTCGAGGAAATTGTTTTACACAGCAATCCCTCTCATGATCTTTGTAAATGCGAGCATGTTGCAAATGTAAAGCTCTAACAGACACAAATCTGAACAGTTGCCTGCCCATTGTCGGCGATAAAGCTCCCTGTGTTGGACTTTTACTTCCGTAACGAACTATCGCGAAGACTACAGACTGACGTGTAGTGTTATACGTAACCGACGGACGACGACCCCGATACACACGTGTTACACTCAGCCAAAAGTCGAACTCTCAGAGCATCAATGAGAAACCTATTTTCTATCCCCAGTTCCAGACTAAATTTCTTTCATTGGCTCGTCTTTTCTTAGGGATATCTCGAGATATCCATGGTGATGAAGGACCCAACAATGTAAACGCCTGTAAGAAACTCGAAAGACCTATGTGAATTTATGAACAACTTATCCCTTACACGAAGTTTCAATATTCCGTATTTCCACCCCCGTAGTAGGGGGAGTACAAGCGAAACGGAAAGCGATACAAACGGTTACAAATGATGCTTAATCGAATAGCATTTAAAAAATTACTATATCTAAAAATGGGATTTTAATGATTTTTTTTACCCTCCCTAACTTTCCTTTGAAGTACAAACAAAATGAAAAGTGATACAAACGAATACAAACCGAGTACAATCGAATGTATATAAAAGAAATTTTTTATTAAAGTCGGGTGTTAAGTTCTCACAAGTATTCGAAAGACTCTTGAAAGGATGTTCGACGACGAAAATAGTTAAGTGAGAGAACGAATTCGAATTTATCTCATTCTTGTCAAGGATTATTGTTATTCCCCTTCTCCTCTACCTTCTTGTAATCGTCCTGTACTGTATCCGACATGTAAGTCTTTTCCTTCTTTCACAAAATCAAATATTTTAACCATATTATTAACTACAAGCAAGAAAGTATATTTCTTAAACATTATATAGATCAAAATAATTTTTAACTATCTAGATGAATAATTATTCATCTAATTATTCAATCAAATATTTATCGATATTATTCGAATACAAACGCATTCGTCAATAATGAATAAATTATTCATTGTTTTTTTGTTCTGTTATCCATTATTCGAGCAACAATTTACTTATTTTTTGGACCTAAAGTTTTTTTAAAAACTGCGTAAACTTTTCGAACAATGCAGTACAGGCAACATACAGATAAATGCAGCTGGTGCATTTTTGGCCACTAATAATATATATCATTATCGCTACGTATATTAAGAGTTCTACCGGGCCGGCATATTGAAACTATTATTACCGACGCTTTATGAGTGTCGTTTACGGGTGTGTTAATAACGTTTCGTAATGGACACATATTGATCGGGTGCGATATTACGTAATATTGTGCGCAATGAATTATTCATTCGACGAGAGAATGTTGCATTGCATCCGGCTATTACTGCGTGTAGTATGTTTATATAAATATAGAGACGAATATGAAATGACAAATATATAATTGCACACATACGCGCGCGAGCACATGTCCACATATACAAGATGTATAAAAAAAGTCGGGAATATTTTGAAAAATATAAATTTTATAAAAAAATGTTTTAGATATATATATATATATATATATATATATATATATATATATATATATATATAT
>NW_022639535.1:1392284-1429995 GCF_010583005.1 Odontomachus brunneus
TATATATATATATATATATATATATATATATATATATATATATAAGTTGTAGGAGGTTTAAAAATATCTATTTTCATACATTCTGTATATATATAGTTGTATATATGTATAACTGTACTTTGCTAAGAAAAATATACATCATATATAATAAGTGACACAGGCAAGTGCTTGTGTGTGTAAAAAAATTCCAATTAATCAACACACACATACAACACGGTCATTCAATTATGTCACTTTCAACAGCAAACGTGAAATAATAAATATATAATTGCGTACTCAATTGATATTCTATATGTCTTCTACATTATCAATAGTAAATTTTAATTAATATATCTCCGTGTATAACGGATTTACATTACTATACGTGATAGCAAAAGCAAGCTAAAAAATCAATCGTTTTTTTCACAACATGAACTATGTATACGCCATGTACGCGAAGAAAAGTTCTGATTAATCAACAACGGTTGCTCAATTACGTAAATTTTAGAGGCAATTATTAGATTCAATCAAGCGGCTTTTAAACTGTAAACGTGATTAACGTGAGAGACTAACGAATGCGCTTGTTGCTCGATGTAATCACATAGCAGAAAAGATCGGTGGCTAAAAATCAAGTATTTACGAAACTGAACGTATTTAATTATGCGTGAAAGCATTACGTTTAATAGTTCTCATCGAAAGAGTGTATCGTAGCAGCGACAATAAACGTCTCATTTTCAACATAATTATATAGTCATTAACCGTAATTATATAACCATTACCGTACTATCTGGCTTCCTTTCACGTTACTACTTTCTTGCTTGTCCAAATATAGTGTAAAAAGAATAGCATGAATATTGATATTAAAACATTATTATGATTCATCGTAATTATCATTAACTGTGGTAACAACTATAAGTAAAAAGCAATCGCAAATCTTGTTAGAAGTATTACAATTCAACCATTCGACACAGTAATTATCTTTAATAATACTTTTTGCATTTGCTCTCAATTATTATGTACGCAATTTTTCGAAAGATATGGCCGCTTGTATTACAATTTATAAAATATACGGAAGATTAAATATATTATATACATTGAGTTCTTTCTAATGTCAAAGTAGTTGCTTATGTGCCAAACAAAACAGTGAGAAGCAGAAAAAGAGGTTATTGATGGAACAAGTTACTAATTACATATAATTTTTCACCTCGTGAAATTATACGTAACAATTAATTGTATTTATTTTTTTCAGAGAATTGTTAGAGACGTGAAATCTAATTCGCAATATCTCAAACAATAGTTTCTTTTTAATACCTAAGTGAAATATATTAGGTATTATTTTATTTTATTAACAAATTGTGACAAAATTATTATATATAATATATATTATTATATATTATTATGTATTATATTATTATTATAATCTATTATTATGTATTATTATATATTATTATATAGTCACACCAGTTAGCGGTTGAAATAAAATGGAAAAAGGAAGTGAAAAAAGTAATTCGATATAATTATGCATGCTACACGAAAGCTGTGTTTGCACAACCGCATGATAATGATAACGTCAAACATCACAATGTCAACGTTGAAATGTCAGTTAAAGTCAGTGCGGTGACAAGTTGTAAAATACGCGAACAAGCTGAATAAAGCAAATTCTTCGCGGGCCGACGTGTCGCGTCGCTATATCAATTCATTCGAACGAGTCTCTTTCTCTCTCTCTCTCTCTCTCTCTTGACCTGTCATTGGCAGATATCAAGAGAGACGATCAAGCTTTGCAGCGCTTCAGGGCTTACAGTGGCGGATTAACAAGACCGAGATATAACAATTTTATGATATATGATATATTTTCTTGATTTTATCGTGATCGTTCACAATTTAGGGTACGTCTTGCCAAAAAAAGATATTGGGTCGAGGCCATAACTCGTCTACGTTTTGTTCACCAATCACTCTTTCATTTAATTTCTTATAAAACCATTGTTGTTTAATCGCTACCTATATAATACTCCAAAATTAAACGACTAGATGATGTTTATAAATTCCATAAGCGATAACGAAAATAGTCACGGATATAGGATGTTGCTACGTATGTAGATGTCTACGGATATAGATAGTTCTTACGTTACATCAATATAAGTTAGATCATTGAAGTTTAACAGCAGTAGCTCATGGTCAACGCCGTGGGAATGGATAGTGACTGTTCAGTAGCATCATATGCTGTTGACAGTCCAAAAATTCGAAAAACGAGCAAAGCAAATGATAGTTTCAAGTACTATTACTCTATATGGATAGATATCCATTTGCAGAGAAAGCAAAGAACAAGATATCTAATCAAAATAATTAGTAATACACATTAAAAATATTAATCTCTATTTAATAATGTGGGAATTTAATGGTATAACACTTAAATCTATTATAAATTATACAATTCCTGACTGATTGCATATTAAAGAAATCAAAGTTCCCAAGGAGAAGATAGTAATTTTCTTCGGACAGAACAATGAATTAAAGGTAGGGAGAAGTAGTGATAGAAGTAAGGAAAGAAACAATGATCACACGAGAACCCACAGCATGATAGGAAATCACAAACGTCGATGATACATTGATCGCGGAACAATGTTCGCGCAAACATAACGCTAGTTATTAATGATGCTTGCGTGCGACGTACATTGACTACCGTAATCAATATTTAATCGTCGGCGATACGACGATGGCGAATTGATGAATAAATCGTAGCTTTGATTAAACCATGCCGCGACGTCAATTACAAAATTATTTACTTCTCCCGCGGTATATGTTATCGCGCTCGATAAAGTTCGCTCAATATGAACAACCCCACGGGCTATTGTATTTACGTTTCGCAGCTGCTTTTAGTTGTTGCGCTCAAATTTTACAGCGTTACTGGATGATAAATCACAAGATAAATGGGAGACATGCTACACACGCGCGTTTACGGCTAGTAAATTTATACGTACGATGTGATTTTCTCCAACGTCTAACTCAAAAATTTACTTAGAAAGTGCGATAGCTAAATGTATCATTAGCGACATTACATGTTAGATCACGCGTGCCAAACGAAAATATTTCAGGGCTTTGAAATGATAGTATGCTGAAGAAAATAGATTTCCTTCATCTCTACGATAAAGACTGCATATTATAAAACATATTTCAAGAATCAATTTCAATCTTGGGAGTAAGACAGGAGCGAAACGAACGAAATTGAGGAGGATAAACAAAAATAACAAATCACGAGCCTTTGATATCTCTGTACATTTGCTTATTACGTTGATCTTACGTTGCGTAATGAACGGACCCCACGCGACTCGCTCTAATTGCGCTCTCCGCAATGACTATTCCCCCCGCAGCTACTCAAGAATACTGTTTGGACTTCATTATTACGTTAATGTCATCAGATTGGTACGCGTAACTTTGAACAAATTACGCTGACATAAGTGAGCAATTACATATTGTAATATTAGTCATTTCTTTTCAACAACATTGAATGTCTCACTCTATGCAGTAATTCCGAATAGTACGCGACATCGCGCATCGATTGATTTTGTGTCACCGTACCAGTCTACCACCGCGAGAATCGCGTTGATCCATTTTGCCGGCGATTTTAACGCGTTCCGGATACCCGCGGTCGCAGTGAAGCGAAACGGACGGAGGGAGCAACGACGAAAAAAGTCCCAGCGTGATTGACACTCGACCAGATATATCGCGAGCAACGTGTCGATAAGTGGATTGAAAGCGTCGCCGAAATTTTCAACGAAAAACATCCACGAGAACCTGCTGCATGCGTGTGCATGTGCAATGACGACGATGCGTGCGCTATTATGATCGTGAAGCAATGTGCGACGTAATATTCAGCTTGAAACAATTACAAGCATGGTTAGTCCGCAAATATTCAAAGAGATTCATTTTCTCTTCTTCCTTTCCCTTTTGTTCTCTTATTGATCAACGAGTTGGGACCGTTTGAATCTTTGGAGTTTTATAATCTTAAAAACGAATGTACGACAAAGTATTTTATGTATTGTTTAAGACACAAAATCTCGCGCAACCCTTGCCCAGAATCTCAGAGTGTAAACTTGTGGCACGTAATAACAACTCGACGTCTCTCGACGATGCTGAAGATGCAGTAAAATGTAACGCCACATCAAAGCGCACGCGTAATTATGCAAATTGCGAAACTTTACTTAGTTCGTCGAGGGACAAAGTTTCTAATTAACAAAGGGACGTATTAAAAAATTACGACGTTCGTGATGTAACATGCCGTTACACCAAAGAACCGCTAAACATTCAGCAATAATTATCAGCAATGTCGCAATAATTATTAATATTAACCCTCCTAGCCATTGATTCTCGACACAATGGCATATTCTATAAACAGGATGTTCTGTCATAACTTTCTTCTATAACTTTGGTGTTAGATTCTTTAAGTAATTCGGTATCAACTTTTTCTCAGCGCTAGAATGTCGAAGAAAGTTATTGTTTCATGGAAGAAGCTGTCCTTAAAATTGAGAGACCACAAGTTGAGACATGTACAGTATACGTATATTACCGGAATTGTGAAAGTTACAAATCGGAGAAAGAAATTGAGAAGCACGAAATCGTAGCACTCTGCGATTTACGTGGGACAATTTTCAAACAAAGAACTCCGCTATGCATCTCTCACTTAAAAGAAAAATTTCACATTCTTTCCTACAATTCTTTTCTCTTTGAAAAAAAGAAAGAAGACAAAAAGTGAATGGTTAGATGAATTTATTTAATCTTACAGTGTATATAAAATCTTCTTAAGCATATGATAAGAATTTATTACAAAACCTACATGAGCAAAGTATAAATTTAAAGCAATTTGTTAGTAAGCCCTTTGCAGAAAGGTAGTCGTTTATAACAAGAGACAGAGAGAGAGAGAGAGAGAGAGAGAGAGAGAGAGAGAGAGAGAGAGAGAGAGAGATGAGGACTTAATCTTCTTTTTTAAACATGAAATACGGCAAAGAAAAGAAAGCTAATTATACAGTACGCGTCTCAAGATCTATATTCACAACGTCTTTAATGCAGTATTTATATATTTGTTTTATGCGCGTTACATGACAATGCATCGCGCGCGCATGTTTATATTTGCTTACATGTGATAAAATGAAAAAATAATTTCGGTGGAGCTTATCAAGCAAAAACCGACATTATATACGAACATGTATTCGGCCAATAAATCTAACGTTGCAGATCTAGAAAATAGATCGATATACGCGAGTACGTATGTATCAGCAAGTCGTGGATATAAATACAATACGAATAATTGACACATGAGAATAACGAGAATGGATCTCGGTTGAAAACCGCGAAACATTAAAATATTACCGAGAATACCCACGCGTGCACGCGGGAATGCTCGAAATGAAAAAAAAAATAATGTAACGAGTATAACAGAAAATAGATAATAAAGATATAAATGAAAAATATAAAATAAATAAAAAATAGCACCAGTTGTTTCCCTCATGTCTGCTTATTGTATCATCCACAGCTTGTGGTCTCGTTTATTTCCTCGTCCGTTACAATGCATCAAAGCGTACACGTCAATTGCATCGCGCCGATATCTCGAATTGAGAGGAAGTTGCTTCCAATTAGTACACATTTGCTACAACAGAGCTTTTGAGTCTTCAGATTGCGAATTGCTGCTAGGAGAGCTTTACAGAATGATTCAATAATAATACCCACAAATTTATAAGCACTTTCTACGCTACACACGGAATTGAAGAAAAGATCTTATTAATTATGTGAGAAAATACATAAAACTTTTACTTTTTTTCTGGGGTATAATTACACAACACGAATTATTTTCACTTATCTTTATACACACATGCACACATGCGCACATGCGCACGTGCACAAACACACACACTTTCTCTCTTTTCCTGAAAGATGCTTAATATATACACGCGTATAATATATATATTGTTCAAAGCAAAAAAATTGTAAGATTATATATTTCTTCAAATATCATTTTCCATCTCAATTTCCATTCGAGCTAAAAAAAATTACCAACTTCGTAGAACTTTTAATTCTTTTTCTTCCATAAGTTTTCTACATGTTTATGAGGATCACAAATACCGTACACATTTATTCAACGGTTACCTAATCTAAAGGTCTTAGCATTTAAATGTAGCTTACACCTCATTGATCTAAACGAACTTACGGATATATGTATAATGCAAAATTTCTTGGAACTGCTTTCTTAATCTACAATTGTAGAATGTTCCTAAGAATTTTCAAATACTATTATTAAATTACCTAATGACCCAGCAAAGATAGGTTTCAACAACGCGATCAAAAAATCAACGGCATCAACGCGAAGCCACTACGCTATTGTTATCTCGTATACGTCATGCACGAATACCTCTTGACCCCAAACTTTTCGACTGAATAGCGACACTCTTTGTACCGCATCGTACATTAAACGCAAAGTTAAATTACGCTCTTGGCATCACGATAAGCGCTACGATAGGTGCGATGAAAAACTTTGTTTTTGATGTGTTGTTGAAGATTATTAAGCGTTTCAATACGAAATGTGTTTACCTGATAATTTTTCAGGAATTTTTCGCTGAGTGACAGGTTTATTTTTCTATATTTGACACATTGCTTTATAATATATTTTTAATTAGGTAAAAAGGAAATAAATTAAAAGATTAGATATTGTGGATATGATAGAAAAATCTCGTTTCTTTATTTATAACACATAAAAAAAATCACTAGAATAGCTTATACTGTATAACTTTTATCGGAAAGATGAAAAAGTTATTATATTATTACACACAAAACAACACTATCTAATAGACTTAGTTAGATGACGTACAAGTGTGTGAATGCTTGATTAAGTATATGGTGTGTAAGTTTAGAATAATTTTAGTATATTGAATTATATAAGTATAGAGGCTCAGAGATAGAGAAAATTATGTAGAAATAAGTGCGTATAGAGATAGAAGGTAAGTGTGAAAGTGAAATAAGGTGTTAAGCAGGAAAACAGGATTCAGGACGGAAAAAGTCGACAGGTAATAGAGACTGTGGATTTATAAGAAACGGGTAGTTTTATGGTAGTGTAGGTAATGCAGGCAAGCTGGCAAGCTTAAATTATGGTACGGTAATGCAGAGGTAGTTATCGATAGAGAAAATTTATATAACAGATGGTAATGGAAGACAGAAGTACACAAAGGATGGAAGAAGAAAAGGATACAAGAAATGAAGAGAAAAGATTTGCCATTACAAGGAGTTTAAAGAATATTTAGATAACAAGAATGATATTGTAAAGAGAGAAACAATGTAACTATAGAGATATTAGCAACTAGATAGAGGTAAAAATAAGGAATGAATGGATGTTTGATTAAGGGATATAATTGTAAATCAAGTCCCCTCCTTCACTGTGTAAGCTTAAGGAAAATATACTGAACTGCATATGAAATATAGTGAACTAATCAACATTATCAAGTAAAACATTAATGATGGAGTACAAAGAAATACGTCTAGAAATTGAACACACAATTGAGCACATTGAGCTATCGTGCCATATTGAAAATTAACTCGTTTGCATTCGTTTTTATTCGTTTTATACCGGTTTCGTTGTAAAAGACGTCGTCGTGCGGAAGCTCCATTCCTGCTTGCCGCAGTTATTGAACGTTGCGAAAAGTCCTGACCCGGTTATAACCTCCGTTGCTGGCAAACGCGCTGATCGCGTTTTATTAAAATACTCACCAAGTGCCGCTTTCGTGCAAAGCGCAAGGACGCAAAAAATCTATCAAAATCATACAATACTCTCTCTCGTCTCCTTCCCCCTCTCTCATCTCTTTCTCTTTTGTTTTCTTCGCTTCTTTTTTTATAATTATAACAGCATGCAGAACATACGGAGGATTAATTTCGCTAAACACACTCTAGAAATAATTCTAATATAATATCAGATGACACTAATTACGGACTGAAAATAATGTTACTTATGTACTTACGTTTAAAACTGTTTTTTAGTTTAAAACTATTCGCAAATCGATCATGCTTGTAAGGAGGTATTGAAAAAGGAAATCATTTTATCAAGAACCGCGCTAATTGAGAACACGGATCGACAATAATGGCTAAAGTTATCTTTTATTCATTCGTTATTGTAGTGTCTATTATATCTCACTGCGGTTCACGAAATTTCAGCCAAAACCGAAGGAGATATTAATCTATGTCACAAATGAATGGATTTAACTCATCCATCCCCTACCACATAAGCATCTCCGTTGTTGTCATGCTTTCTTCTTCCCAGCTATCGAATTGTGCGAACCTTGACCTGTCAAGCCTTTATGTAACGACAGTGAAATCGTGAATACGAGAAGGGTGGAATTATCGGAAGATGACGATAATGAATCTCGCGCAAACTATGACCAAAGATTATCGATGAGCTTAACAACTTGGCAAAATATTTGCAGAATTGTAAAGAAGAGAATGAAAGAGACGATAAAAAAAAGAAAAAAGCTACTGTAACGGAACATAACAGAGAGTATAACGTATATCTCTGTATGTGTATCCGTATTTTATTTCACTATTTCTGAAGCAGATTTCGTTTGCTGTCTCTCATCTAAGTTTCATACTCCCACATATTATATATTGTACCACATTAGTCATATTAGATAAATCACACGCAAAACGAAAGAGATGATCGCATTTGGTGTTAAGTGCACGGCGGGCTTAGAGCAATATTTTTTTCACAGTATTAAGTTACTTACAACAGAGAATAATATATACAGAAGATAATATATTTAGATCATAAATAAAGAAACATTTCATCAAATCCTGAAATAAAAAAAAAAAAAAGAGAGAGATGCTTTATTTGTACAGTATTTATCAGACGCATTTTGATGACACTCGATTCTGCTTTACATTCATCACGATTTTATATTACGTATAATTTTATAATACGTATATTCATATAACACAATAATATGTTTGTCATTTCATTGAAAAGTTTGTCGAAACAAATTTAATTTTAATGGCATTTTATTATAATTGCAGAGCGGCTGAAGACGCGATTGGTCATTTCAACATATTATTGATGATCAATTTTAATACACAATAACAGGGAACAAAGTAAAATAGGAAATATAACGTGTGCTTTAACAAATGCGAAGAGAAATGTGCGCACGCGTGTATATTTACACGTCAACCTTTAATTAACTATGCTTATTGGAAAACGTGAATTTCGTGTAGCATTCTCGACAGCCGCTCGCGGTCGTTTATTAATTTGCAAAATGAATGCACGCGGACAACCGACTTATAAAAATTAAACGAAATCAATAAAATATATTCTCTTAAAGAATTTATCTTGTCATGTATAAAAGAAGTGATTGTCGCGTGAAAAGGGAGAATCGACTATAATTTTTTACCCAAAAGAATCTTTAAAAAGAAGATTTAATTTCCCCTGATTATAATATTCCCCTGAGAGAAATTCAATTCCCAACAAAATTGTTTCATGTTTACAATATGTCGCATTCTTCACTGTTCTATTTTAAAGTATCTCTATTTTTCTTAATATGGAATTTTAATTAAGATTAAGAAAGAGCCGAGCACTAGATTAAATAAACAAATATCGACGCATCGTGTGTTGTCTTTTTCTTTCTTTTGACGTATTAATTTTAGTTCTCGACATTTTTAGTTCCGTTCAGATAGAACCATTTTCTCACCCAAGTTCAACAAACACTCTCTAGCATCTCCTTAATACAAGAAAAAACCCGTACTGGTATCACGTCGCAGACTTTCGACATCCACTCGAAATTTAATCAGTCATGTCAACAACAGCGAAAGCCGTACAATATGCGATGGCTCGCGCGTATATAATGGGTTTATCCTAATTTTGTGTCGTCAGATTCCCAATTTAATTTGCGCAAGCTTTGGGGATCACTCGCGCAAAATTAGTGGCTTATATATCAATCAATCGACCCTATATACACACACACGCTCGCACGCGCGTACGCATACACACACACACACACACACACACACACACACACACACACACACACACACACACACACACATACATATACATATACATATACATATACATATTCATATACATATACATATACACACACCATGTCTGTTGATCGTTCATCTCTCGCAGATATATGTACAATTTCTTCTTCTCTTTCATTTTTCTTCAGGCATCCTTCTTTCCTAATGTTGTTATATTATTCTCTAGCGTTATGAATCATACTGAAATCAGTAGTGCAAAGACCTGCTCGAGTCTCTGTTTTTACCAATCTGAAAGTTTTCCTAAAACATGTTTGTTATAGATGAGATCGGAGGTACGCACCGACACACAGGATAATTTAACAGTGGTAAGATATCCAATTACTTCACTTACAAATAGTGATAGACAAATTTCTATTTCGAATGTCTTCACTCAAAGATTTGTTAATTTTTTAAAACATTATTCGAAACTAGAATTGTTTCAAAATCTCGAATGTCTTGTAAGCCTTGAACGTTTATATATATTAATTATAAATTTCGATATACATTCAAGAATTCCTAATTTTGAATAATACTTGAGAGAGGTCGAGACTCGTTATGTGTATGTATATATATATATATATATATATATATATATATATATATATATATATATATATGGTCCTTAAAAAAGTTTGTGAGTGTAGATAAATTTCGCATGGAGTGTTCCATGAATGATGCGGAAAATGTTTCAATATTTACTGCCATATCAGAGTTCCACGTATACTAAAATGGTATCAAATGCGGATGCGTTCAGATATTGAAATTTAAAATTATTTGACGAATATCTGCCCTGTTTCCATTTCTTGTCATCCTTCAGTTTTTCAGTTTTCAGCTGCATTTTCAACTATAGACATCAACACAATTTGGAAACGCCTGAAATTAGTGTGTATGCAAACGTATATATTTCGCTACGAAACCTCTTGAACGCACACATCTTAAATAAAGTGTCGACGGAAAACGGACTTAAACGAAAACAGATAGCAGCACATACGAAAGTTTGTTCATTATTTGTTTACATCGATACAACGTTCCAAATCGCTGTGGCTCCTTTCTAAATCCACTCGAATTGATCCCGAGGAAATGCTGTAATGGCTATCGAATTTTGACAGCCATTATACTATTTTCTCAGGATCAAAGTGCGTCAATTTAGATAGAACTAAAAATATAGACATCTAAGATCAATACGTGAAGAGAAAGAGAACAACAACATATGTGGTGTGTCAGCATTTGTCTAGTTAATATAGTGTTTTGTTTTACCTTGCCATTAATAGAAGATTCACACACACATACAGAAATTTTCATTTTTACTATTTTCTTAGACTTTGGAATTCGATTGTGAAGTTCCGCAATATTCTCTTATATTGTCCGCGTAGCGAAAAGATCTTGTTATGTATGCACAAATTATGGTACTTTTTTGCTTGTTCTCTGGGTTTGGTCGACTTGCTCCTTGAAGAAATAAACTAAAATGTTCACGAAACGTCGGGATAAAACACAAAGAAAGTGTGGTCCAAACCTGGAAAATAAGGAAAATATTAGACAACACCACGAGAACTTAAAGAATCAATTACAGCACTTCTATATGAAATAAATATTGTCACAAGTTTTGACAATTCTAGACGCCATATTGAGCCAAAAGCTCAAGTAAAAATAAAATATCTTCTTTTTGAGCTTGAGTCTTTTCTCTACTCGTAAATACACACACACACACACACACACACACACACACACACACACATATATATATATGAACTTTTATTGCGTAAAAGGTTTTGCAATTCAGTATAATTGATACAAAACACTAGGTAGACGGGAAATAACATTCGGTCACTAATGCAGCTCATTATCGGTTTAGTTCTCTTTTAACAAGCATTTTACGCGAATACGCTCAACTGTATTTTCACTCCAATCGTATTTTCTCTTCCGCAAATCTTCTCGCAATTTTCTTCATGTTAGTACGTTAATCGTTACGTAGCGTCTGTTTTTCCTGTTTATACTTTCCTCGAAACAATACATTAAACACGTACGGTTATTTCTGTGTTACAGTGCAGCGGCCATGCGGTACGATGCTTCGCCGGCGGGCCGCGCAAGAGCAACGAGTCGCAGTGCCCGATGCTGCAAAAGGTGGAACGGCCGATTCTATCGACAACGACGACGCCATCGATGATGACGGCGTCAACGCGACAAACCACGACGATCGTGCGTAACCACTTGAACAGCACATGCAGCGTCACAAATTCACCGCATCAGAAGAAGCTGCGCTTCAATCTCGCGAAGGAGAGGAAGGCTAGCACGACTCTGGGTATCATCATGAGCGCCTTCATCATCTGCTGGCTACCATTTTTCGTGCTGGCACTAGTACGGCCGTTCCTTAGTGATCCGGATGCGATTCCTGCCTTCATTACAAGTCTCTTTCTTTGGCTCGGCTATTGCAATAGTCTGCTGAATCCAATAATCTATGCCACCCTAAATCGCGACTTCCGCAAGCCATTCCGCGAGATTCTTTATTTCCGTTGCGGCACCCTTAACCACATGATGCGCGAGGAGTTTTACCAGAGCCAATACGGCGATCCGGTCAATAATTACGAGATTAAAGCTGGCGAGAGTGCGGAGAGTGCAGACCGTTTCGACGATCATCACGAAGGCATCGTCGAGTCGATGGATGTCGCCGGTGCTGGCGCCGGCACCTGCGGGACCGGCACTCCAAACGAGAGTTTCCTGTGATCCGAGAGGAGACGTTCCTCGAGGACGATTGTCGAGGACCGTCGCGGTAATATTCGACGGAGACCGCCATCATCGTGCTGCATCGAACAACTTCACGTAGCGCCTAATGAGATCCTTCTGTGATTCTCCGGTGAATTAGAACGTTTCTCTATTTCCATACATCTTCACACAATCGACGATGATTGTCGCGGTGAGAATAATCGTTCTAATGCAGAACACACACCAGTTTTGCAGACCACAAATTTTCTTGCAGAACGCGTTTCTAGGACTATTGTCCGATGAATGGTTTCTTGAACGTTTGTGATCTTAATAAACCAACAGAGTAAACTAACCGAAAAGCATTGCAGCCTCGATCAATCGTTTCGCTAAATTCAAGGTGGTGATGTAATTAGAACGCAGAAAATAAAAGTGGAATGAGCGTCCACATATGTACTCGTCTTAGAGGAAACGAGATAAAGGTTATTCGCGTTGTAAAGTCACCGCTTGTTTTATGTTGTTGATGGTTTACCAGTTTTGTACTTTTAACGCTAGTCATTCGTCGTAAGGAAAACAACTATTTATTCTCAATTTGTCCGAGACGTACGATCGATCCACTCAGGACACATAGTCACATTAGCAGAAAGGATCGTTGCGATCGTTGAATTTGACGAACTCGTGGGAATAAGTTATAATGAGAAATTGAGTTTGTTATATTTCAAGGAAGAAGATAACCGATACGCAACGGACTTGAATCATCATCGGAAACGCGTTCTCGCGAAACAACAAAGATTTATGATGCAAAAAACGTCGCGGTCGAGAGTAAGTAAATCAAAATCGGTTGCAATAATCCCATATAAATTCCAAGAAACATATCGAAATTTGTAACAAAAACCAAACTATTTGCGCGTATCATGATTATAATTAATACAATTATATTTGCATGGGCGCAACTGACGTGCAATCTGCAGAGCTAAAGCTAACGATCCAATAAACCAGTACTGACGCAGTTGATTGACTCGCACAAACGTCGCGCAATCTTGATGGACAAACGACCGTACAAACAACAGTCGTTGCACAGGACAATCAGACGAATGAAACGTGTTTCCCGCAATTCCGGATTTTATTCTCCACGGAGACGCCAACGAGACGATGAGATTGAATTTTCTACATTGTCATCGCACTGTGACGTCGATAACCGAAGCGCTCGAACTTGAACGTGATTAGAACAAAATGAGAACAAAAGAGAGAAAGATTTTATGCGCTGTACAGAGTGCTCGATAAATAGTAATGGAATCGAAGAAAAGATAATCCCCTCCTCCCCCTCGTAAAAATATAAATCCGAAAATACAAAAGAAATTGTTGTACAGTGATAATATCTGATAATTGTCATATCAACTGCCGTACGAACTCTGTAAGTATGGTATGAACTCTATAGGTTTCAAGAAAGATATCTCTACAATCCGTTGACAATCTGCTGCCAACGTGGTATATGTTGCTGGATGTAGAGGTGATGCTTTATCTGCATATGATACATGTTTTAGGATATAATAATAATCAGATACTCTGTATGAGAAACTTTATTCCCGAAAAAAATCTATTTTCTTGAAAACAAAGTATCGTATAAAAAAAAGTTTTTAAAAAATCACTTCTTATCGACTTCGTCGATATACTATAATTTATTGAGCATTTTGTGTATTGCACGTAACTATATATCATCATCCAGCGAGATGGAATACAGCAAAGAATTGCTTGCTTAAAACTTTACTCACACTGATAGTACGAGAAAAAATGTGTGTTTTTTTTACGAGAAGCTTACAGCCATTTTATAATCAATTTAACTGCGCTAGATTAAAGAAAGTGAGAAAAAGGAATAAAATTGCACTTTATCTTACACACTCTGAGGTCAGCCGCACAAAATTACTAATGGAACTCGATTCCTACTTTGTATGCAACGTTACTAAAAAGGAGAATGTATTTTTTCGCATTTTATAGAAAGAGAATAAAAATATATCAACGATTATAAACTGTTTTTATAGTGCGATACACATTGTGTCTCATAATAATTGCCTAGATAGTATAATATTCCTGGACCAAAATAGGGAGCAACATGTTTCTTTTTGTAAAGATTTAGCATATTAATGCACCGTCATAATGTATAATTTTTTTTTTTAATTATTAATATTATTTTTATATGTTTTCTTCTCAAAAGATTCTTGTTGCTCACTTAAGAGCAACAATTAAATAGACAACATTAAAAAATAAAATAGGACAATACGTTTTAATTTCAAATCGGTTAAGTACAATCAAGCAAATAAGATCAGATGAGAAGGTGAGAAGATTTTTAAATCAAAGAAAGTACTTTAGTTTGCAACAGATAAATTTTGCTTAAAAATGCGAACCATGTGACTTTTTACTTGTGGTAACAAATTTCTATTTGTCTCTGCAACATGATAATTTTCGTCGCGCAAATATTCAAGCCATGTTCTCATACGATAAACCATACGCGACGGGGCGGAGGGCAGATTCCTTCGAAAACATTGATCCAAGTTATGCAGAGCGACACGAGGTGCCGAAGCACACCGTTCGAGATGCATTATATGAAGTACGAGGTATCTCGCAGAAGCATGCACCGTAACCAATAAATGCAAGGAACGCGCACGCGTGTGTGTATGTGTGTTTGAATGGATGTGTGGATGGATGGCAGCTCTTGCCTCGATATCGCTTAGAGGGCATTGCGTGCGAGAACGGCAGCAATGAAATTTGCAAGACATTAGGCGCAGTTGGAGCTAGTTTGATTTTGATTGGAGTCAAATCAACATAGAATCAACGCAAAATCTCAGGTTGAACGTCTCGAGCTTGACTTTTACGAGCCAAGTCAAGCCGAGTCGGCTCATGATCGTGTGGCACGCGAATACACATCGTGATAATCGCCAGTGCGCCAGATTACCGAGATAAGCCAAAGCCAATACCGATACTGGGAAAATAATTGTCAAAATAAAAGATGGTTAATAAATATTTTGATTTCCGTAATTGATAAGAAAGAAAAGAATATTTTGGTTTGAAATAGTATTCGAGATAGTAATTATTTAATTTTTATAGACAATCTGTATATAATTCACACATCATATAAATAAATTTAAGTTTTCAAATAGTCATTAAAAAATAAGAATTTTTCTTTTATTAATAAAATACTGTTTTAAATTAAACAGTTTGTTAGTGGAATATAAATAATGTAAGGCCGACCATTTGTGATGTGCAATGTCTTACAAATTTTGTCCATACATGCTGCCGGCTTCTTCTATGACAAAACGGAATTGTCTTTTACTATTGGTGTCGTTATAAAATAAACTTGGATTAATATAATCAGAGCTCACAGAAAGCCACAATAACAGTTCTCAAAAAGTAGATAACATTAGTTGAACAATATAAAATGAGAGTCATCCCCTATTTTTATTCATAACGTCGATCTCATAGCCGTATAATAAATATTTCCTTTCAAGAATGCATATAAATATTAAATATTATTTACACATTGTATACTGTCAGACGAAATATTTAATTGCATATGATATTTTTCTACAACTACATTCTTTCACTAAATATTTCTATTAAGAAAATGCTGGAATGGTTATTAAACCTACTTGATGAGAAAGAGCTCAAAGAAATGAAAAATATCGATAACTAAAATCAATACGACAAAAAAAGGAAAAGATGATGTGCTGACACTTGTCTAATTAATCTAGTGCTCTGCTTTATCTTGCCGTTAGTGGAAAATTCACATACATGTAACAATTTTTTATTTTCACTCCTTGTTTAAAGCAATTGATACTAAACGATAATGTTACATCAGATTTAGATTAGGATCCGTTTAAAGCGCGTAAAGAAAGATTGTGATGGGCCTATACGGCGCTTCGAAGCGTTTGCAGCGTCAAATAGAGTTCTGTGTCCTTAGTCTAACTTCAATCTAAATTCATGTAAATCAATAAGATGATAATTGATTTACATTGAAATTCAGACTGAACGTAATCTTATCGTTTTGTATATATCATTTTAAATAGGATTATACTTTAACTACAGACTTCAAAATTTGATTCTTAAAGTGCCACATAATATTCTTATATATCATCTACGTGACAGGAAAATCTGAATACATAAATTGCAGAACTTTTGTATGTAAAGTAAATATTGTCATGAGAGTTAATTTAGCTCTAGACGCTATATTGAATTGATCAAATAATTTTGATTCCGTTATAAATTGAACCTTGCTACTGTTTATTAACACATTTACGTTTTTTTCTTAATAGCTTTTGTAATTGTATGCAAGTAATACATAGAATAATATGCAAAAAGAAAGTGAAATTTGATTAGTAATGTAGACGATTCTAACATATTCTCAAAAACTATTTCGATGTTTTTCCTGCAAATACTGATATCGTAGAGGGTGAGAAAAAAAAACAAAAATAATTTTACGAAACAAAACATGGTTAATAAAAATATCGTTTGTCTTTTTGCAGGAAAATCCTAACCTTTTCAGATTGATGTATGTATGTGTACTCGATTACTAAACGGTGGCTACACATTTTTTAGTGTGTGCACAATGAAGTTACAGTGCTTCTGTCACAATTGAGAGATACTGCTGATTACACGTTACACGTAATCAGTTAGTAAAGAGATATACTTAAATCTTCAAAGTCGAAGTTTGTAATATAAATTATGAAAGAATAACAGTATATTTCAATGTTATATTAATCAAATTTATTTTTACAGCCTATACTGTCACTTCGATTCCTTCGCATAACCGATTACAGCGCGAACGCGTCAGCATTGTATCTTAATCAGGAGACAATCAAGAGCACTGCACTTCATTCGGAAAAATATGTAGCCACCGTTTAGTAACCGAGTGTAAATACGCTCGACAGCGTTACGAAAAACGTGTATGCCTGTTATATCACTCGCTATATTATACGCAGCAATATTTCGCTAAATATATATATAAAAAAACATATAATTATATAAATATAAGTATATCGCGCGTATTTGGTGCTAAAACAAAAAATCTTTCCAACTAACGGCAATAGATACCTACTTAAACAAAGAGATAACTTTAATCGTAAAGAAAAAAGCCATGTACCAAACGTGATAACATGTTATACATTTCATATATTTGTTTATACATGCGCATATAAATTACGCGCCATTTTTTCTGACGTAAGAACTTATCACTAGCTAGACAATCTTACATGTTTCCTAAACGACCTATATTTGTATGTTAAATCAAAAATATGTTAAAATATTTGAATGTATTGGAGAAACTGTTGGGACTGTCATAATTGAAGAATCTGCGTGTTGGTAGAGCTCAACACACCAAATTTTTCAACAATCTAAAGACTCTGCGCCTTTATATTATTGTACACTATTAAATTTATTTTGGAATCTGACACACATTTAACAGAAAACAGAAATGCAGAAATAAGTGAAGGAGAGCGAATAGAATAAATTTTTGCAGTATACAAAATGTTCCTCATACCGCATTGCTCGTTACATTTTTGGACCAAAAAAAGAAAACATGTGTGGATAAGCGCGGCGTAAGTACATCGAGCGAAAAGGCTTAATACGCTTAAGGAATCGATCAATAAAAAGCAAAAGTAAATATGTGCTTACATGTTTTTTACGTGAAGCACATGTTGTGTGTCATGCATGCGAAAAAAAATTTATTTATTCATTAAAACGAAATGTTCGACGTACATAATCCATTATGTCGTGGCAACATTGTCTGGCCGAAAAAAAGCATGTGTCGTACAATCAGCGAAAGCGTTACAATAAAGAGAATTGAAAGTATAACGCAGATATGGAAATAAGACGATACTTTTTTCGTTCGAAAACTCGATATATTGCTAAGATGTCACACTATATACACATCCACCCACACATCCCCGTCCCACACACACACACACACATAGAGAGAGAGAGAGAGAGAGAGAGAGAACGAAGGGGGAAATGGAGAGAGAGTAACGAGGTACAATGCAACATCATCGATGTCGTCATAGCCAATTCGATGTTTAAGAATAAATGTATAGGTACATATGTTGTGAATGACAGAATGAGGGTCTACTAAGACCAAATGTTCTCTTACGAGTTCTATTCTCGATAACGACTTAACTTATTAATAAACTTTACTCAGAAAAAATAATCGTAGACCACTTTTTGTGGTACACGCAATATTGTTTGTGGTATTGTAATCCAAAAAACACAACGTTACATGTAACGTACAAGTTAGTTGTAATTTCCTACTCAACAATGTAACTGTTATATAACATGTATGTTATATAACAGTTACATCGTTGAATAGGAAATTATAATTAACATATACGTTACATATAACGTTGTGTTCACTGAGAATATTGATAAAAAAGTTATATTTTAGTGTCGCTTTCGAGAGTAGAAACGAATCTTAAAAAAATATAAAGGTCCGTATTCATATCTCCATCTAGTGCCAGATCTATGTAGTTCTAAATAGGTATGCAATTCTTTAATCATTTAATTTTCTTTAATCATTAAGACGAAGCATTTAATATTAGATGAGTAATAAAGGACGTTCTAAATTTCTAACACGTCGACTGGATGTCTTCCAAATATCTAAATTACTTCGAAAACAACAAATAAATTCACAGGATATTTGTACACAGAATCTTGAAGATTTAGGGATGTTTCAAAAGTTCAGATATTTCGTTTAAATTGAGAACAAAAATTTGAAATGACTTTTAGGCGTAAAAAGTTTCAAAAAAGTTAGAGCACTTTTTAAACATCTTGTAGCAGTTTTTTGTCGTCTACATCGCTGTAGCTACTTATATACATAACAAATACGGTTCTTACTTATTATATGTTTGCGAAATTGGAATTACATAGTATATCAGAAACATATTAAAATACTGTTTAGCGCTGAGAATACGGACCGATGTGTAATTCATTACGGGGTATTACGTAACTTAGAAACTCACCTTGTAGCAAGTCAAAATTTTTTAGTAAACTTTCTATAAATGCAAACATAGCAAAGACTGGAGCAAATTACTACACTTTTTATTTTCTCTTCTTTAACAATTTATTAAAATTTATTTATGATATATCCCGTGAAAAAATTTTCAAAATTTCCGAAAAGTCTTTTTATATCATATAACAATATATCTTATCCTCAAACTTCTAATATTTTTTGCTAATTGCAAATATTTCAAGAATTCTGTGACAATTAGCTCTGTGTGGGCTAACATTATTACAATGTTTTCACGACCATATCGTATCTTTTTTATAGTACTATTAAAATAACCCTTTGTTATTTTAAAGATATAACTAATTCTATTCGATAATCCCCTCATAGCACAAGATTTTAAAGGGATATCTTGGGGACTTGTGTGGACATTTAGAAGTCCTCGGAATATTTTTAAGATATTCTGAGGATTTATGCGGACATTTAGTAATCCTCTGGATGTCTTTGAGACATCTTTTAAATCTTTTAAATGTGGGTCAGCTCCGCTCTTTTCTATTCATGCAAGACGTCCCGAAAAATTCATTGAATATTATACTTCAACTGTTCACACACAAAACTTACAGAATTTATATTAAATTTTTGATACTGGAATGATTTTGTCACTTTTGCTTTAAAAAAACAATAGACGTATGATATTGAGATAAACAATTTCTTAGTTTATGACACAAACAGAAATAAAAAAGAAAAAGAGGAGAAAGAAGACAGTACCTTGCGCGTAACAATCGATTACTTCCTTAGATAGACAAACTACCGAATAAATCGTTAATGATAAGTGTAACACTTTCTGGCACAACGCAATTATCTTCTCTGTACATAGTAGTTCGTAAACTTTTTATGTATGACCTTAAAATTTCAAGTCGTGCTAGTATATAGTCACGAACCAAAATGAACAGGTGAAGAGACAAACAAATATTCTAAAATAAATCTTATGGTGACTGAGTATGAAAAATCACCTGGTATTTAATTTTATTTGTTCAAATTTAATATCATCCAAATACCTTTGCTTCCTAACCATTCATATGTTACTGCAATAGTATTGTGTTACTGTAATAGTACGCTAACCCAGATAGCCAAGCCTGCAAAAGTCAGGTTTTGCTAAGTGTGTGCTGTATACTATGCTATAACATAATTTTAGCAGTAACGAAGTATGATCTGCTATGTCAGATAGTGCATAACAAAAATCTAACAACATCTGCGTCATGATATGATGGTAAAAATATTGCAAAAATGAGGCACGATATATCAGCAGAATAGGAACAAAATTTTAATTTATTGAGTATAGACATGATTTTTCGACATGAAGCAACATAAAAACGAACAGAGAATGACGTCATATCATGCGAATAGAAATAGAAATCAAACTAATTAAGTAACATCCCAATCAGGAAAAAAATATTTAAAAAATGTTTATAAAATGTTTTAAAATCATTTGGAAAATATTTTTAAAAACGTTAAAAATAATGGGATAAGTCCTCTTTTTTTATTAAAAAAACATTTATTTTAATGTTAAAAATAGTTTTTTTAACGATATAAAAACGTTTCAAAGTAATTTTCTTCATATGTTAAAAAAATGTTTTTATAACGTTAAAAAAACATTATTTCAAACATTAAAATAAACGTTTTTATAATGAAAAAAAGGGGACTTATTTATTTTTATTGTTTCATAAAAAAAACTCATTCCTAATTTTCTCATGTCTTATAACTGCTAGAACCGACGATTGTCAAAACACACTCTAAAGGGACGTCTACATTGGAAGTAAGCAGTAAGAAGCAAGAAGTAAGAATAACAAATTGACCAATCATAGTTGATTATTCTTCTCACATTCGACTGTGGTTGGTCAATTTCTTACTCTTACTTTCTTCTTCTTGCTATTTACTTCCAATGTAGACGTCCCTTAAAACTTTCGCAAATCCTCCCTCGATAATTTCGAATCTGAAGCGGTATGCCGGTCACCCATCCATTCTGACTGCGTTGCTTTTAACCTAACGACCGAGCAGCACGCGGTGATTCCAATGACTCCAACGATGTTCTTGCAATTTATGCTTATAAAATGTATACTTACAGTGTTCACAGTATATTATAACGTACCTAGCAAATACACGTTAGGCATTGATTCGCCTATCTATTTTATTTAATATCACTAAAGTTTAAAATAACATTATTTTAAAAAATTAAATGTTTACCTAAATTAACTTAGAAAAACATTTCAAAAATGTTAAAAATAATAAAATAATTTCTCTTTTTTTATTAGAAAAACATAATTTAATTTTTTAAAATAATGTTTTTTAACCTTATAAGATTTGTTTAAAATTTATTTCCTTCACATTTACAAAAACACTTTTATAACGTTAACAAAACATTATTTCAAATGTAATAAATGTTTTTTTTAATAAAGAAATGAGGTTTAACTCATTCTTGTTAAATAATATTAAAACATTTTAACTGCCTGTTTAAAACCTTTTTTCTTGATGCTTTTGTTGACGATCTAAAATGGGATTAAATTAATCGCAATTTTAATTCCATTTTTTATATTTCCAATGCTTCCAAAATTTCAATTCTCATTCACCTACCCAATCAGAAGCCAATATTTTAAAAATGTTTCTAACATGTTATTTTTTCATTTATTATTCACTTTCTCAAATCAATATCAAAAAAATTTTGTTGAATATTTTTTTACTAATATATAGTATTTATTAAATATTGCTTTTCATTAAATATTCACATAGAATAATAATTTTAAAATATTTTAAAAATATTTTTAAAATATCACGAAACAAGTATCTTAAGATAGTATTTAAAGCCAGCAGTACATGATGTTTGTTTTCATACTGGATTGCTTGCTAGATGGAAATACTCTGTTCTAATTGGTACATTTCTGAAGACGGACCAATCATTGAAAATGGTATTACATGTAGAGAGTCGTGCATCGATTGGCTATCGAATAGAGAATTTCTAGAGAACCTAAAATTTTCTTTACATATAATATTATTCTCAATGAGCGAACATCGATGTTTTCTAAACATCGATTCTTTTTGCCCATCCCTAGTGTGTGCTCCCCGCTTCACTCTATTAAGCTTGTCTATAATAGCTGTAAGAATATGGCTGTAAAGCCCGTATCAGACTACCAACTGCACAAGCCAACCCGACTGCCGACTCTCAATGGACCAATCGCCGACTTGGCGCCTCACTGTGATTGGTCCATTGAGAATCGGCAGTCGGGTTGGCCTATGCAGCCGGTAGTCTGATACGGGCTTAAGGCTGTAACGTGAGTTGTTAGCGAATGAAAATAATTCATTTCGCGTCTTAGGGCTATCGCACACAAATTGACATAACTGCATATGCATAGCATAAGATCGTATGGACCAATGAGCATCGAATATTAAGCATCGAACACCAATATAGCGACTTAATACTCGATGCTCATTGGTAGATACGGTCTTATGCTATGCATATGCAGTTATGTCAATTTGTGTGCGATAGCCCTTACAGTCTTACAATCATAATCTTACAGAAATTGTAGACGAGCCTATAGACGACAGAACATAGGGCATTCGGAGTCCATGTATACTATGGGTGCCATTACATGAAGCGCGGAAACGCGGAAGACAAAATCTTATTAGATTTCCGCGTTCCGCGAATTGAATCATTTCTTCCCGTTAAAAAAGCGGAAAAGCGGAAGGCCCAAAACTTTTCTCTATTGTTTTTTCATCAAAAGTACCAAGGGTATGAATTCCAAAAAAATATCAGGTCCGAACGTGTTTGAAGACATTAATGTAACGACGGTTAGGTTGAACAACTTGTGACAACTTGTGACAATGGATTTTTCCGCGCTTGTTCCGCGACTTTATTTCTCCTTATATTACATGGAGCACAATTTACGCGGAAAGGCGGAACGGTTTGGTGACAAATAAACATCTGTATTCATTTTTTAAAATTGTATTAACTTAATTTACTGCAATTTTTACTAATATGTTTATCTTTTCACCTTATCTGTTGAATACAAGCATTTTAATTAATAAATACCATTAAAAATTAATATTTTATAATTCCCCATACCGCTTTTCCGCTCAAAATATGTCTCATGTAATATATGACAATCAAAACAGACGCGGAACGCATAGCGGATCTAATGAGATTTTGTCTTCCGCGTTTCCGCATTTCCGCGCTTCATGTAATGGCATCCTATGTCTATATTGTGTGCCATGGGGAAGCGTCCCGATCACGGTACGATTGGACACGACCAATCGATGCAAAGAATTATCTAGTGAATTACTAGGTCGAACCAATCATTACAGAGTGCTTTCCAATTGCTTATAATATGAATTTTATTGCACACTTTGTCTGTGCAGAAAGAGACAGAGAACACAGAGGGGCTGTACATATTGGCTTTACTTTTCTGACCGTATGCGAAGTCCATGTATACTACGTCCATGGCACACATCCTTGCATAAAGACATAATACACAACGCATAAGAAAATTGACTAACTAGAGTTCTCATTTCTATTGCCACGATGAAAATAAAGGACTCTGATTGGTCAATTTTCTTATGCGTGTGCATTATCCCTTTATACAAGAGTATGTGCTTCCCGCTTCACTCCGTGAAAACACGTTCGGCACATACTTTTGGATTCTGCAGACTAACGTAACACAACATCGTTTTTTCCGACGCTTTGTAGCCAGTAATTTAGAATCCGTCAATGAATACCACTCAGTGGTCGGTATTCATAGTCGAATCTTATAGCGTGTTCGACTGGCCCTGGGTTAATTGCTTCGAGAGCGATTAATGACGTCATAAGTCTCTACTAGTCAATCATAAAGCTTATAAATACATGTTCGACCAATAAACGTAGACTGAATAACCCAGAGTGGGTTAACCCAGAGCCAATCGAATATGCTATTATTTTAAGCCGTCTTAAGTAATGTCTCAAGATGCGAATACGACTCTGTGATTGGTTCATGACATCTTAAGATGGTACTTAAGATGACCTTAAATATAAGATCGGACTATGAATACCAGCCAATGTTTTTTATTACATCAAAATGAAATAAAAATGGAAGCTATCAACTAATTATCATTTCAAAATACTTAAAGGATAACACAATGTTCAAGAATATATATAGAAACACCTTCAACTAAATCAATTTCTCCGTCAAATACTTTGCAATAGCACAGAAGGAAGATACGAAATACTTGATTTTTGTAACAGCTTCTTTTTATTTCTCAAACTGTTACTTATATAGCAAGTACATATAGAGTATGTCAAGTATCGGCAACATTGTAAGTATAGTTATACTTCATTTACGCATTGCTTTTGCGTCTTTTGACTCATTAATTACAAACTATACCTGATGTATGTGTGTACACGTATGCGTGCTCGTTGTGTGTATCTGTGTACGTGTACTTGAAAGGAAATGGGAGAGAAAGAGGAGTAAGGGGGCGAGGAGGGAGGGAGGGGAAGAGAGAGAGACACCTGGAAAAAAGCAGAATTGTGGATTATATGACCTTATTGTTACGAATTTACAGAGTTTCTTTGGACACCCTGTATAATGATAAATTCATCGATTAGTTACTTCAATATCCTCTTCTTAAGCTTCTGGCGTAGCTAACGGTGCTTCTTTCTTTTCTTCAATGACAATAGTATCATTTTTATCACCAGCTGCTTTATCATTCTCATTTAATTCTTTTTTCGGAGCAACCTTAAAATATAAGATAATATAAATGTATTTAATAACAATAATGATTCCCTGTATAAATTACATTCATAGTATATAATTAAATACTATAATTATACTATAATTTGACTTCTCTCTTGTAATCTAACTTATTTCAATTTAATTAATTTATAATTTAAGCAATTCATTTTCGAAATAAAATGTTTGCTTATTCTATTTTACATGTTTGCACATTTATACATCCAATACATCTATGTCAACTTTGTGAAATCTCTTTCAGAGAGAGGACTAATAATTACAATCTCACCTCTTCTTTGCTAGCTTCATCAAAATTTTCCACCAAATCCGGCACTTCATCATCCTCCTCCAATGTGGTTTTACCAACCGCACTACCAGCAACTGTACTGGCTAATCGTTTGAGCTGTGTGAGACCTTCAGGACCGAGTTGACTTAATATCCCTGGCAACATCTCGGTGATCTGTTTGTTTTCGCCATGACCAGTAATAGCAAATGTGTTAGCAGATAAACTGGCTTGAGCTTTTGGATTGTTAAAATGAATGACTGTGCCATCATCCTTGATCATATTAACTTCTTCTATGCCAGGAATCGTATTTACAGATAGTTTCTTCAGACAGCTTTGTAGCTTCTTGTCATCTGTAGCAGCAGTTGCATGTACAACCTGCAAAGGCAAAAAATAATAGAATGCATATACAAAGGCAAATGGCACTGATCAATTTTATAATATAATCAATAGTGAATATGTGTCATGACACTCACCGATTCATTTTTGTCTTTCGCAAATACATAGCAGATGAATTATACAATTAACTATATAAAGAAGAAGAGATACTTCTTAAACATTATAGGAAAATTTTAAGTTTTACTAAATTATTAAAATTTTGTAATCAGACAATGTGTGATTTAGTAGCAAACTACTAAATTATCTTGACTCAACCCACTGACACATACACTGACTCAACCTTACAAAATAGATGAGGAGACTTATAACTATTGTATTTATTCTCTTTTATGGGGTCTCTTATAAAGTTTAAAAGCACAATCAAGCACACTTGTATAGTTTGCAGACATAAAAGATATATTAAAAAAATACATGTAATTCTTATTTTTCCCTAGCAGCTTTACGAAACTAACATCACTATTTTTGGCTTTCTGCCACTTTTAATAGCAAACACATCACAAAGATATCAACTTGTTCGCATTTGTTCTCAGAAAGGAAAATCACTATAAATTTACCCTATAGAAGCTAAAATGCATAATCTACAATGGCAGTAGGAGTAATAGTAAGAAATAAGCAGTAAGCAAATGGACGAAACACAATCAATTATTCTTAAATCGTGAGAATGAAATTGGTCAATTTACTTACTGCTTATTTCTTACTACTGCCATTATAGACAACGTATTATAGACAATCTCTTAAAGAGACAAATGCTATATTTGATCATTTTACATATGTCATTATAAGGTTGCATTCCAAAACGTTCTTTTCGAATAAAGTTTTTCGAAAGCCTATAGTATATGTAAAGTGAATCATAAATTTTCAGTAAAATTTCTTTCAAAAAGAACATTTTAGAATATAACCTCAGAACATAAATCATGCAATGCTATGCGTGTATCGCGTACTTAGACAAAAGATAAAGCCATGGTATCTTTTGTAATAAATGCAAACGATTTTCATAACTCAAAACACAAGATCACTTTGTTGCATAAATTTGATTATGTAAAAAGAAAATAACGAAAAAACTTGCAGTATTGCGTTGCTAAATGAAATAAAAAAATATTCACAAAAAGAGAAAGAAGGGAGGGGAGAGAAAAGAGAGAGGGAGAGAGAAGCACGAAGAACAACTCGTAGCAACGATCATGATCATGCTGATAACGTGACGGCGGTATGAGTCGAAGAGGACTAATAACATGAACAATCATTGTTTCCACAGTTTGACGGTGAATAATAAACATACCTTCTTCTTGCGTCGTGGAGTACCCTTACCGCCGATTCGCACTTGAGCCTGCAACTTCTTCAGTTTCTCAGGATTCATAGTATTAACCTCTGTCGCTCGCGGAGTATCAAAGCGCAGAAGATCGAGTAGCGTTAAAGATGACGTCTGGTCACAACGACAAAACGGAAAATAGACGCACGGGACAAAAAGTGTTGCGTCGTGAGAGCGTTGTGAAAAACGACCGGCGGTGACAAACACGTGCTCTACACTCGCAACAAGAGCCTCAAGAAAATGGAAGCGTACGCTTCACTTCAGTTCCAAGTTATTCAACTTCCGGTTCCGGCAGTGACGGAGGAGCGTTTCCGCCGGGAAATTCAAGCCCATTAGGGTGCTTTTCATATAGGATGCGTTTCATCAGGGTTGGGTACGCATAATACCTCACGTTTTATGCGTGAAGTTTTATGTGCAGAAAACTCAAGTAATCTGCGCAGATAACTAAATGAGGTTTTCTGCTGCATAAAACTTCTTTTAGAGCTATTCTACAATTGCGTAAGCGTGGTCGTAAGTGGTTGTAAATGATTACGCAACCAAAACAACCAATCAAAATAAAGTAATCAATGATTAAAACATTCTGATTGGTTGGCTTTATAACTGTTTTGTATATAAGACAAAGCATAAATATTTGTTTATGATCATGAAAAACATGAAATTGTGAATGTAGTTCATCTGTATTCCATTTTTTAATTTTTTTTTTATATCTACATATATATACAGATGTATTAATGAAACTGATTCAAGAGCAGTGAGTAGGATTGTACCTAGAAAGAAATAAAAAGTCGAGTCGACGTCGATTCGACTTTTCATTTCTGACTTGATAGGTTATTTTAGAAGGCTTGGTTCGACCGTCTGGGGTACGTACATCTCCCTAAGATCCTTTTCGAACGGGAGCGTTCCGATTGATCACGGTACGATAGGACACAACCAACCGATGAAAAGAATTATCTAGTGAATTACTAAGTCGAACCAATCATTACAATCTGTGTCCAATCGTATCGTGGTCAATCGGGTCCCACCCGTTTTCTGCATTTTATACATGTTTTATATAATAATATTAATATTAATATTATTTATTAATTAATAAATAATTTTCAAACTGTAATTTTAAACTCGTAGGTTTAATTGTAACTTCCGTCACATATATGAATAGTATAAACAGAATTCTTGTAAATAAATTAGGATACATGTTATTTTAAATTAGGATTATATTTTACACTTCAGATTTCTCATATGATAGTTTATAATAAGTATGATTTTAATAAAATATAAACAATCTTACCACATGTTAAAAAAATATGGATATAATCGTGAGATTTTACAAAATTATTACTTGATGTCGAATGCGCATTCTTTACTTCTTACTCCAGCTTGTTCCTATAGTAAGGCATGGGTGTATATCAGTTGGACACGGGCAATTGGACACAGTCCAATCACAAGTCGCTGTTCCAAGGGACCCTACAAATGTCTCTAATCACACGGTGCTGTGATTGGCTGTGTCCAAATGCACTGTGTCCAAGTGCACCGCTCCCGTAAGGCATTGAGTTAGAAGAAGTTGTCATAAACTACAAAAGTACTAGATGGTCGTGCCTATCATAATTTTCAGTCTTAGTGGAACTAACTCTAATTGTCGTAAAAACCCAGTGTTTCTTAAGCCCGTATCAGACTACGGATTAAGATTGAGATTGAATTGAAAATTGGCCAATCAGAGCAATGTTCACCAAACTTGAGCTTAGTGAATTTTGCTCTGATTGGCTAAATTTCAATTCAATCTCAATCCTAATCTATAGTCTGATACGGGCTTTACTAGAATCGATTATTTCGCTCGATATATCGGACTATCAATAATCGGTGCTCACCAACTAAGTTACTAGAGTCATAATAGATTATTTCTTATCGATGTCCCATCTCTAGTAGAGACATCTGAGCTGCGTTCCAAAACTCTTCTCAACGGGTAGAGTAGCATTTCATTGACCAATAAGAACAAAGATAACTAAGATTTCTTTATCATAATTGGTCAATTACATGTACTCTACCCACCGAGTAGAATTTTTGAACAGCCCTGTACTCTGGTTAGAATGACTCTATAGGTTTGTTCGAGTTGCTTGTACTTTTCGGGAGCGGTGCACTTGGACACGGTGCATTTGGACACAGCCAATCACAGCACCGTGTGATTAGAGACATTTGTAGGGTCCCTTGGAACAGCGACTTGTGATTGGACTGTGTCCAATTGCCCCGTGTTCAACTGATATACACCCGTACTTTTCACACTTTTACACCTAATGCACTTGTACACTAGTGCACCTCAAACAACACAAATTTTCCAAAATACATTCTGAAGACATTTTCAGGACGGAGGGACGTCATCAGAGTATTCTTAGGACGTTCTTTGAAGGTGTGAATGGTCTGAAAATAGCTAATATTCAATAAGTTTATTCGTATTAATTGAACTTTTTACACTTTCACACTTAGTGCATATTAATTCTTTAGAGGTTTTAAAAATGGTGTCATGTTTTCCGTTCGTGTTATGAGTGTAAATGCAATTCTGATACACTTTTCACTCTTGCTTGGGATCAAGTGTAAAAAGTGTGTTAGAATTGCATTTACACTCGTAACACAAACGGAAATCATGACGTCATTTTTAGAACCTCTAAAGAATTAATGTGCACTAAGTGTGAAAGTGTAAAAAGTTCAATTAATGCGAATAAACCTATTGGATATTAGCTATTTTCAGACAACTCATATCTTCAAAGGACGTCCTAAAAATATTCTGATGACATCTTTCTATCCTAAAAGCATCTTCAGAACGTATTTTGGAAAATTTGTGTTGTATGAGGTGCACTAGTGTGTAACGGGCATTAGGTGTAAAAGTGCGAATAGTACAAGGGACGTCTACATTGGAAGTAAATAGCAAGAAGTAGGAAGTAAGAGTAAGAAATTGACCAACCACAGTCGAATGTGAGAAGAATAATCAACTATGATTGATCAATTTCTTATTCTTACTTCCTACTTCTTACTATTTACTTCCAATATAGACGTCCCTTTAGGCTAATGGCACATAAAAAAACTTAAGCAGTAAAACGTAAGCAATAAACAAATTGACCAATCACAGTCATTGATTCTTCTTAAGTTCCAAGAATCAACGACTGTGATTGGTCAATTTGCTTACTGCTTACGTCTTATTGCTTAAGTTTTTCTGTGTGCCACGGCCCTTACATTTGTAAATGAATACGCTCAGCGAACACAACGGCAGCATTGGCAACTCTGGTGCCGCGAAACACGTGGAATGGTAGTGTGTCGTACACGAGGAAAATAAATTAGTTGCAAATTTACTCTTAGCAAATATTTACTAGAATATATGAGAATATATATGTATATATATTTTTATACATTTGCCAAGAAAATTTCAATATGTGATTTATTTATAATTTTAAGCTACTTTTGTTGTTATGTAGATATATCTTGTAAAGAATTATATTTTTCTAAGATTCGAACACTTGACCAACTTGAAATTGACAATTGAAGGAAAGGCTCGGACATTAGATTGCCATATAAACGAAGAGAAAGATGTCTTTTCGAGGACGTGGTGGAGGATTTAGTAGAGGAACAGGCTCCTTTAGAGGCGGTAGAAATGCTGGAGGATTTAACAGAGGACGCGGTGGTGGTTTCGATAGAGGCAGTAGAGGGTAAGTGGTAATTATACAGTTTACACTCCTCACCTTCGATTTTAACGAAAAATAATCAACGCATTTTTAAAGGCAAACAACTTTTCTATTTGGAAAATTCGTCGCTCTCTACTACGAAACGAGATATTAATTGACAAAGTTGATCACTATTAAGGTTAGGAAAATTGTCACACCGACGACAAACAGCGACGTGTATACGCTCCGTAGCCACTTGCGCATCATAAACAGTGCGTGAATTAGAAATATATTTGAACATACCTGGGTAATATAACATTATTGAAACATTAGCATTCAAACATTTGCAAACGATGAATTGGGTGTCCAGGGTGTCCAGGGGCGAAACCCCCGGTTTAATAAAAATAATATTCTAAAAAAAAAAAGAAATACATCTCGCATGATGTTAAGCGTGTATTCTTTTTGCGTGCGATTTATACGTCCTACCTTGTGTAGGGGTCTTGCTAATCTTTCCAATATCTATTTTAGTACATAGTAGACTCATACATTTAGTAAGGCGAAGATTTAGTAAAACATTCTCACTTGTGTAGGGATCTTGCTAATTTTTCCGATATTTATGATTTTTACTATATTGTAGATTTATTTGTTTAGCAAGGCAAAGATTTAATAAATATATACTCTGTGGTAACATACAAAAGTACACTAATGTGAAACATATGTGTACTTATAATGCATTGCTTACATTTCTATAAATATATCTATTAAACTTTTGTCTTACTAAATAAATGAGTACAATATACTAAAAATCGTTAATACCGAAAAGATTAGTAAGATCCCTATGCAAAAAAGAATGTTCTACTAAATCTTTGCCTTACTAAATGTATGAGTTTACTATTAGTATATAACTTTGTCTACTATTAGTATATGCATAAATACACATGTTTTACATTAGTGTACTTTTGTATATTGTCACAGAGTATAGGCCTGTTCTTTGTAGCTGCACTGCTGAACTAGTGCAATAAGTTAGAGTGAGAAAATGTATATTTGTCTTACTTCAATATATTACACCAGTTCAGTGCAGCTACAAAGAATAGGCTTTAGATTTATTAAATCTTTGCCTTACTAAACAAATGAATCTACAATATAGTAAAAATCAAATATCCCCTACGCAAGGTAGGACATATGAATCGCATGCAAAAAGAATATACGCATCATGCGAGACGTATTTTTCTTTTTTTTTTTAGAATGTTATTTTTATTAAACCGGGGGTTTCTCCGGGACTCGCCCCTGGACTCTCAGTTCATCGTTTGCAAATGTTTGTTAATGTTTCAATAATGCTATATTACCCATGTATGTTTAAATATATTTCTAATTCACGCACTGTTTGTAATGCACAAGTGGCTACAGAGCATATACAAGTCGATGTGACAGTTTTTCTAACCAATAGCGATCAACTTTGTCAATTGATATCTCGCTTCGCAGTAAAGAGCGACGATTTTTCCAAATAGAAAAGTTGTTTGTCTTTAAAAAACACGTCGATTGAGTATTTTTTCGTCAAAATCGCAGGTGAGGAGTATAAACTGTATAATTACTGGGTGAGCTATTCAGATGATCGTTACAATAAAATCTAGAGAAGAGCTCATAAGATGTACTGGCAGATTACAATTAATATCGAACCACAGTATGAACTCTGTTTTCTGCTTGAATTTAACACAGATATGATCAAGGGCCTCCGGAAGAAATAACACCATTAGGACATTTCACATGGCCTATAGAAGAGGGACTCGTTGTCAAAGTCGATATTGAGAAAGTGCCCTTTTTTAACGCTCCGATATATACAGAAAACAAGAAACATATTGGGAAAATAGATGAAATATTTGGCAGTATCCGTGACTATTATGTATCTATCAAATTGCCGAAAGATATAAAACCTTCTAGTTTTATAAAGGATACTCAGGTATTGCAATATTACAAATAATATAAATCTTTACATGTATATATGTATTACTAGTTGTTATTGATTTCAGTTGTACATTGATCCAGCAAAATTGCTGCCTCTTCAAAGGTTTTTGCCAAAAGCACCTGGGGAACAAAAACGAGGCAGTAATGCCGGACGTGTTATGAAAAGAGGTGCTGGTGGAAGGGGGGGAAGCGGAAGAGGCAATAGTAGAGGATCCTATGGAAGAGGAGGTGGTGGTGGTGGTTTTGGCAACAGGGGAACTGGTGGATTTAGAGGTCGTGGATTTAATCGTAATAACACAGGTGGAAGTCGCGGAGGAGGTAGAGGAAGATGGTAAATACAAATAAATCCGTCAAAGAAGAATTCTTTCTTTAACACATATTGAATATATTATATTTGTAATATGTAATAAAATAAAGTAAAAATATTTTAGATTGACAAAGGAATTGATATGGTGTATGTAATTATTTCATTTTATTTTCATGAATTAAACTATATCAGTGAGACGACATTTATGTGTCTACGTATACATGCATCGACGTATCATTTGTAATCTACAGATTTTGCAGAAAAACTAACAGGACAGTCAAACCTGATCAAACTTTATATGTTTCCCAAGTTCTTTTTCTGCTCTTTTCAATAATTTATCACGCCCTCTGTGCTTGAATTTTTTTTTATCATCAAGTTTTTCTTTCCGATTTTGCTCAATCTTATTCCAGTATGACTTCTCTTCATTATCTGAAATATGAAGTAATTAAATATATAGACACACAAACACAATGTAGAATTTACCTTTTAAAATTGTCAAACGTCTTCCTTCGTGATTTTTTTGCACCAACAATTGCGCATCTGCTGCTGTATCACATCTTATGTGTGCTTCGCAGGAACCATATGCTACATCTATATATTTTATACATTTCTCGTTTCTCAATTCCATCTGCAACAAATGTATCATTTTAATTGAAATGTAAAGTTTTTCGGGTAATAACATAGCGAGATGAAAATATACCTTGAAGCTTTGGAGATCTATGCAAGGTTCGTCCATTTCAATTTTCACTATAATTCCCGGTGCATAAGCAATACGCCCGTAGCATGATTCTTCCGCTTCACTGCTTTTCTCTTTTTCAGGTTTGGATTTGTCATAATTCTGTCCAGTTTTGTCGTAATTCCATTTTGCTTTTTTCAAATGTGATTTCAATTGTTGCATCTTGCTTTTTTGTAATTCTAAGTATTTATTTCTAAGTCGTTTCCAATCCTGCTTAGCCATTACTTGCATCATATCACTAGTGATATCCCTCTGAAAGTTATTTCTCTTCTTGCGGTTTTTTTTCTTTTTTCTTTCATCAACGCCAGTTTCTTTTTCTTCGATATTGCTGCTTGTTGCGTCTATATCTCCTTTAATAGGATATTTTACAGTTTGTAATACACCTTCTTTTTCATTACGGTCATTGTAGCTTTTATCTGTAGACAATATATCTATCGCTTTATTCTCATCTAATTTTGTCGCTAACTTACGTAGATCCCTTTTCACTGTTCCTTCGTTTTCTAATTTAAACGTATCACTTATTGATACTTTTTTCTTTCTCTTTCTATCAGTTTCCCCGCTTTTCTTATTACGATTAGTAATATCTTTATTTGATGTCTCTTGATTTTCCATATCACTAATATGCTGATCCATTATATTTTGATCCGTAGTTGTTCTCTTTTTCTTAATTTTGATATTGCTTTCATCTACAACAAGTTTTCTTTTCCCCAAAGAATGTTTAGTGTTACTGTTAAAGTTATCAGTTTTTTCATCATGAATATTATCATCATCTTTAATTTGATTCTCCATATCATCTTTCTTATCACCTACACTTGTCGTCTTTTTAGAGATATATTGTTCTGGTTTATTACATACTGCAAGATTTTCTTCTGTATTATTGAAAGTAGTTATACTTAACAGATCATTGGGAGATGTATGAGATGGCAAAACGCATCCTTCTTCTTGAAATGCCTGTGTGCATAATGACATATTAAATTTGAAATTTTTATTAACTGTTCGCAAAAGTTAAATCACTTTTCTTACTTTAATACATTGTTTAGCACCCATTGGAGTATCAAATTCCACAAATGCAAAACCTTTAATCTTTTTGTTGCTTTTGTATCGAGGAATCGAGACATATACTACTGTTCCATATTTAGAAAAGGCAGAAATCAGCCAATCGTGATCAGAATCTGGAGGTAGATTTTGCACATAAACTGTACATTCATCTGTGTTTTCCTTCTTGTTGATAGGTGTTAATCGACAAACTTTTGTACCATCTTCTGATACTTTTAACATGGTTGATCTTTGTAAAGCTTTAGCTATTCTACTTGTGTCTGTCGTTAATGTACTTAATTTATTAAAATTTGCAAATACATCAAGATCCACATCTAAGAGACAAAAATAATCACAATTAGCATTTTGGAATTTCTATAAAGGAATCAATTGAAAGCAAAGTATATATCACAAGTATATATGTAGTCCTATCTTGGATGATTGAGAACATAGGGAGAGCACTTACAAGGACTTTTCTTTAAAAGTTCTGACAAGTAGCGATCTTTGTTCAAATTAGCATCACTGAAATAAAACTCCATTTGTTTGAGTATCGCAGCATGCAGCGCTTTCTTCCTTAATCGTGGTTTACCACGTGAAACAGCAGATCTGCTGTTTCGTTTAATCATATCCATTTTCGACTGTTGTATTTGAGGCACGGGAATTCTTTCCGATGCTAGTTCTATGTTCGATTCCTGTTCTTCCATCACCATTGTATTCTCAAGAGTTCGTACAACTTACTGCCAAACAAAATATAGTTCCTGCGATATATCACAAAAATAGTCCATAACATGTCCGTTGGGAGAATTTTGGCATTTTATTTTTTACTTATGGTTTCTACATATATCTATTCTATGTTGTTGTTGTTACTATGGTCGTGAAACTAGTTCATTGACCACCCGAGAAAAACATAAATCACAAACAGCAAAATAAATTCCAATCTTGCAACAATATGTAATTAGTTCCACCCAAATTATATCCTTCTATTAATCCTCCGAAAGAACAAAAATAACTCCTTGAAAGCACCTTCGTTGCTACTGAACACTATATCATCGAGGGCTGCGTTCAGATTCCCCACCCGGGTGTATTCTATTACTAGAAGTGCTATAGTATATGTGACATATACTATAGTGTTTCTAGTAATAGAGTGCACCCGGATGAGGAATCTGAACGCACCCGAGAATGATAGGTTCAATTCCCCAGACGTTGCGTAGACCAATCCTCAGTAAGTCCGACTCCCGCTGATTACGCGGGCAATTTAAAATTACATGTTCAGAAGTCTCTGGCAGACCACAATCACAAAGCGGTAGGTCACAGATATTTTTATCATATAAATGTTGCGCTACTTGTGTATGATGAGTCCGCAAACGTGATACCATAGTTATAATTTCTTTATTGAGATGAGCATGTTGTAAAAACCAAGGCTCCAAAAGATTTTTAATACGCGTTCTATGAAAATACCTGAAACTTTTTTGTTTCGAGGTATCTTTAAAAAATTGCGCAACGTTTTCATTCATACGATCTCTAAGCATTCTACAAATTGTACTAGAAAACAGAACAGAACAGTTTTATGCTCCACAGATAAATTTATTTGGACTGCGTTTTTTGCCAATTCATCAGCCCGTTCATTCCCTTCAACTCCAGAATGTCCCGGAATCCAAATAAACACGATATCAAAGCCTTGCTTGATCAAGTAGCAATATATATCCTTGATAATATATACTAATTCATGCTATTTACCAGCTGGGCCACATCTGCCCAGAGCCGCAATAAGACTTCTAGAATCGGTGGCAATAACCACCTTTTTTGACTGTGTCAAACACCATGGTCAAAGTATATGCAACCGCCGTAGCTTCAGCCTCAAAAATTGATAAGTTATTATCAAGTTTACAACTAAAGGAAACAGAAGGGGAGAAGGAGAAGACCGAGCAACCCACCCCCATATCCATTTTTGAGCCATCAGGGGTGCGTTCGAAAACACTGAAAGTCCACGACGGAAAGTGGCTGTGGTGGATGGGCTTGGTGGGGTTAGTGGAGTTGGTATCGAGAGGAGTTTTCGAACGGCCATGGAAGAATGCTCAATGTGACATACTACATGTGTGTTGTGCCTACATATGTGTTGTACAAAATGGCTGATTGAAAGCGTATTTCGACATTAGCTATAATTGCTTCTCAGCAAAATAATAATAAATTAATAAATTTAGTAATTATTAATTTATAATTTAGTTATCTGGAAAGTTAATTGGCTATATATTTCTCGGTCCGAGAACTCGGATCGATTTCTAGCATCGTGGGCACCAGGCCTAAGGAAATTTATAAACTTATTTATTACTCCTTACCTTTAACATCGTATATATAGACATTTCCCTTGTCATCCTTTTGTATATTTTTTTAAATATCCATGCATAAAATATGACGACCCGAGATTAAATTTTCCATTTTTTTTCACAAATTGTTACTGATTCGTGACTTTTAACGTGCCTCGTATCTCGTAAGAAAATTTCAGAACCTATAAAATACAAAAAGCTTAATAAGCTTTATTTATATTTAAAGACAATATTCTGACAATATACATCACTATAGAAAT
>NW_022639535.1:1432802-1474264 GCF_010583005.1 Odontomachus brunneus
CTTACCTTTAACATCGTATATATAGACATTTCCCTTGTCATCCTTTTGTATATTTTTTTAAATATCCATGCATAAAATATGACGACCCGAGATTAAATTTTCCATTTTTTTTCACAAATTGTTACTGATTCGTGACTTTTAACGTGCCTCGTATCTCGTAAGAAAATTTCAGAACCTATAAAATACAAAAAGCTTAATAAGCTTTATTTATATTTAAAGACAATATTCTGACAATATACATCACTATAGAAATAAACCTAAACCTGGCTAACCTACACTGCTGTATTTAAATTTTTTATCTTACCGTGATGGCTAATGGTTGTACGAATGTTTCGAAGAACAAAAAACCATAAATAATTTAGTAATTTCATACTGTATTGCACTTTTTGCGCACTCTCCACCATCTCCACCGATTCACACGCGCAAAAGAGAGTGGAGAAAAGTCACACGAGTGGTCCACGGAATACGGTTTTCGAACGGCCATGGTCGCATGGTCAGTGTGCCTACTAGGGGTTTTCGAACGATCTGAGTGTGACAAAATACACACGGGTGATGTTTTCGAACGCACCCCAGTATAGAAAATACTATAATTAATATATTTGTTTTTACTCAACATTAATTTAAAATGAGAATTTAATTTATCACAAACTTTATCATTGTTTAACACTAGGCTATTGTTCTGTGTAAGTGAAAGAAAACGATTCATACATGAATCACCAATATCAACATTAATATGTAATCGACAAAAAATTGACTCCAAATCAAAAACCAAAGGAACAGGCACAAAAGATGTATACAACTGGCGATAAAATTAAAAAAAAAGTAATATAAATTGAATAAAAAAATTGCTCGCTATCTATTCTATATATGAGACGAAACGTCTGCCGCACAGCAAGAACTGAGGCAGCAAGGGCCATGGCACACAGAAATGCTTAGGCTGATATTTCACGTGTCGTACGACAAGCTTTTTGAATACGTTCATTGGTTGACGAACAGAGAACCTAGAAATACTCTCCAACCAATAAGCATATCCGAAAAGCTTGTCGTATGACATGTAAAATAGCACCCTTACGCAATAAAACGTAAGCAGCAAACCAAATTGACCAATCACAATCGCTGATTTTTCTTAAGCCCGTATCACATTAGCGATTGGCGAATGATGATTGGAACTTGACCAATTGGAACAAAGCAAGCCAAAGTTGAAGCTCATTGATTCGTCAAAATCTAATCTTCAATCATCAATCATCAATCGCCAGAAGGTGACATACGACTGAATTCTTTTAGAATTCTCTGTGCTATCTGTGGGACAAAACAGTTATAATTTCTCACTCGACAATATAAACAGCTACAATACTAAGTTTACACGGCAATTTAAAACCGATTTAGTAACTACCGTAGTTAGTAAATTCTTGAATCCGATTGGAATATATTTCTAAATCTAAAAGAATATACCAATCGGATGCGAGAGTTTACTAAATACGGTTGTTACTAAACTGGTTTTAAGCTGCCGTGTAAACTTATAGCGTGTTCGACTGGCCCTGGGTTAATCGCTCCGAGAGCGATTAATGACGTCATAAATCTCTACTAGCCAATCATAAAGCTTATAAGTACTTGTTCAAACAATAAACGTAGGCTGAATAACCCAGAATGAGTTAACTCAGAGCCAGTCGAACATGCTATTAGTTATTGTTGAGTGAAAAATTGTAACTGACAGTTACTTATGTAACTTGGTGTTTGCTAGATTACTTTGAGCAATTTATTATGTATGTATAAGTGTCATACAAATTTTATATGCTGTATCCCACACAGCAAGAATGTCCCAAATACATCATAGGGATACCTTGAAGATATCACATATCCCAAATATATCTTTTGGATATCTTTATGATATATTTTGGACATCTCTGCTGTGTGAAACAAATTTATTCTTATCTAATCTATCTAATATTATATTATAATCTAACATAATCTTAATATATAATGTAGCTAAATTCCATCTAAGTACGTGCTTTCTTTAACTGTATATTCTCTTGTGATGATGTATAACAGAAAATGACGCGAACTTTATCTCAAAGTTTATTAATGCTTCATCTGAAGAAAGCATTAATATCTAAAGAGAATGTCTTTTTTAAATATACTTTTTTTAATATAAAAGTAGAAAGAGAGAGAGAGAGAGAGAGAGAGAGAGAGAGAGAGAGAGAAATATCAAAGGAAACTTTAATAACATTATATTTCCATATGTTGTCGCAAACACATACTTAGATGGCATTTAGCTATTGTATATTTAGCATTTAACTTAATATATTAAGGTGTAAATGTAGAGCCGTTAAAAAAAATCACATTTCGTGCTGTGTTCTTGCCGTGTTTCTGCTGCTACGTTCAAACAATACGTCGTTCAAACGTCATGATCGATTTCTGCCGCGTTTCTGCTGTCTCATAATGTTACTTCCCTAACAGCACGCGACGTACTGCGTATCATCCCATTTTCGTACTCATTGTACTGTGGTCATCTGTGACGTACTAAGTTGAACGCTAGAACGTCACTTATAGTATCATTCGGTTTTCTTTCGTACGCGAATGTTCTCAGATTTCACTCAGGGATACGGAAATGATACGTACGCTTTTCTATCGCGTGCGTACATTCTCAGGTTTGACTGAAATGATACGTACGCATTTGTATCGCGCGCGTATTTCTCAGGTACCGACTCAAGGTACAGAAACGGTACGTATACTAACGCCATCTGATACGTCATTCCTGTTTCGATCTTTTTCCGGTAGCCGAGTAGCGTGGATACCGCCCATTAATGTGGTGACGAGCAGTGACGAGGCAGATCGATTGATCGATCTAATTAATATCAAAGATAATCCTTTTTCTTCCTTAATTTTAATTCAATAAAATATTGAATAAAGTTAGCGAAACAATTTTTACATATAAATTACATAATATTTCTTAATATTTCGTAGAAATTTTTATACAAATATTCTGATAGAGTTTGAGGTTATCCTAGGTTGCAAAGCCGCATAGCATTTGCTTATTGGTTTTAGGTGAGGATGCCATTAGCAGTAAAGGTTTTTAGTGTAAGATTCTCTGCTATCGCTGGCTCCCATCGACTCCAAGTAGTTGAAAGCGTCGCTCACCGACGGCCGAGAACGCCGCGGAGGCGATGAATCGCAATTAGGTTATTTGTGTTTATAAAAGTCTGTTATAAATAATCTCAATAAAAGAGTATATTATTCATTTGTAAAAGAACTTATATTAATAAAAACGAATTTATAATGAAATAAAAATATCCAATTAATAACCTAACTTAACCTATATATGAGCGCGCGCGCTTAGCTGCACATGTGTGTGTGCGTCTATACGTGATGTACCGAACTTTCCCGTTTTCATTCCGTCCTGAGATTGCCGACATCGCTGCGAACGTTCGCACGACATTCGCAGAGAAATTCTATAGTAGCTGCTACCCCAGATATAGAGACGTACTCAGAATGTACTCAGTCGATCGCAGTACATATGAGAACATTCTGAGATGATCGCAATATACGCATTGCGATCTACTCAGAACGTCCTCAGAACGTCCCCGTGCTGTTAGGGTTAATTAGTTTGATTTTTAATGTCTTTCTGTTTGCATGATATGACATCGTTCTTTGTTCAATTTTATGCTGTTTCATGTAAAAAAATTATGTTTGCACTTAATATTTAAATTTTTCTCTTGTTCTGCTGACATATCGTGTCTTATTTTTGCACTATTTTTGCCATCATATCATGATGCAGATTCTGTTAGATTTCTGTTACATTTTATACACGCACTATCTGACATAGCAGATCATGCTTCGTTAATGCCAAAATTATGTCAGCATAATATGCAGCACACACTTAGCAAAACTTGACTTTTGCAGGCTTGACTATCCGGGGCATTGACCTCAAATAAGTGTTAAAGTAATATTTGAAAAATATATTTTTTGTAATGTTTTTAAAACATTTAAACAACATTTAGAAGCATCATCACAAAATAGCATATGAAAAATATAAATGCAATATTATTAAAAAATGTCCAAATAATGCACATGAAGTCAACGTTTCTAAACGTTAATTTAATGTTCCTTGCTTACTGGGTATATATAATACTCAGTAAGTATCTAATACTCTTACGAAAAAGATCACATAAATAGAAGTCAAAATATATATCGAGAAGTACATGTCAAAATATTTTTTGTAAATACAGATATTTAAGAGTAAAAAATAATTTTAGAAAATATTTTGAAATACTCTTAATATATATTTCCGAGTATTGTATTATTTGTTTGATGCAAAATGCAGCGTGCAATTCAAATTAATATTCTATATCCACTTTTATATTTTGTTTGAGTTACATTATATACAAGATATCCCATATAGCACATAATATATACAATATCACAGTGATATTTCCATAATATTTCTGCGATATTGCAATATTATGGAAATATTACACAGTAATATTATATGCTTATGTAATATTATGCTATGTGGGATATAATATATAGAAGATATATATATATATATATATATATATATATATATATATATATATATATATATATTCGATAATAATTCGAAATCACGTAGAATCATGGCGGATGTTTCGAGAAAGATAATTCATTGTATAACATACGTTGTCCTTCTCTCCCGGATCTAAATTGATATGTGGAATTCCGTTAGCCACGATAAGAATTGTGTTTGCAGCTGCATTACATGTGCATATGTCTTTAGCTGTTGCTAGTCTCTAGTTGTTGCATATCTATAGTTGGGAGATTTCTAACGTCGACTTTTACTTTCCAATGCGAATAGTTTTTCAAGAAAATGAGTAAAGGTTTTGAGCAAATAGTTTCCGGCTCTTTAAATTTTATATTTTGTTTTTGCAGAAACATTCGTGCAGTTTCACCATTTAAATCTGCAGGATGAAAGATACCCCGCTGGCCTTCGGCGTTATCAATTCGTTATGCTTGCAGTATCAACAAGTCCATTCTAAGGTCTTTCCGCTGAAACAGTAATATATAAAAGAGTAAATCGTGACAAGTGCAATTTTCATTTTGCCGCAAAGACACCGTAACGATACGTTGGCGTGTAGTGCAATTGAGCCTTGCATCAGTGACGTATATGTTTTTCTGCGAATATGAAGTGGCTTGCTCTTTTGTAAGTAACTGGTAACAGCGATTCTTTAAATGCATCATTATTTGTAAATATTTTGTCAATGTTCTCTATATTGTATATTTCTTTAAAAGATTAATAAAAATTAGGCATGTACATATGTATATATGTGTATGTATTGCGTGCATACAATAATTTTCAAACAAAAAAAAAGAAAGAAATGTATTTTCTTTTTTAACTAAATTTCATAAACGTTTGTCATAAGAGAGAGAGTGATAGTACGGATGGCATTTCTTGCTTTAGATGAAAAATTCAATAATAAATGCAACAACTATACATCAATAATTATCAGAAATGGTAGCAAATATATCTCTTATAATGTATTAAAATAGACATTAGGAAAAAAAATAAACTGTTCAAAAAGTAAAAAGTTTTTTTTAACACGGTGGACTAGATATAAGATCTTGGAAAATGGGATAGTAATACGAAACATATATGAAGATAGAAAATTTTACTTTTTATTAAGTTGTTGATGTCAGATAGCTTTTGTTATTGTATTTGAATTCCTTTGAGAATGTAAAAAAACATAAGTTAGAAATAAAGATAAAGAAATTTTTTATTAAAATTAAACTCAATATAATGGAAATTATATACAAGTCCTTTAGGCTTCTGAACACAAGTTATCCCTATTGAAAAATTTCTGTTGAGATAACAATAGAGTTCCCAATTCAATTCTCAGTTGAATTCACAATTGAATTCTCAAATGCGGTTTCCGCAAAAAGATCTCGCATGTAAGATCTCAATTGAGATATTTATATCTGATGGAAATAATTTATTAAAAATATAATGAACTTTTGCTAAAATGCTTTTGAAAAGCATTTACAATTTTGACCCAATTTCATTAAAATTTCATTATAATTTCATTAATATTTCGATAATATTTTATTAAGAGAGTAGAAAAATTCAGTGAAAAATTATTATTAATTAAAATATTTAGAAAAGTATAATGAAGTATTATTTTGTCTAAATAATAAAAAAAAACTAGCATTTCATATTTTGTATCGTTTCATTTATTCCTGAGATTCGCGTGGGATTCTCGATCCCGTGTCACACGGCCACTCATCTTTAAATGACTATGCGCTATTCAATGCCTAAACCTCAACGATCGTGCTGGAATTAGTAATTCCAGTGCGATATAACGATATCGTGCCCTTATAGAAATATCATACTAAGAATCATTGATAATTACTTATTATCCAGTATTTTTAATACTGAAAATAGGTAATTATCAATGATTCTTAGTATGATATTTCTATAAGGGTGGTAGATTATATTTACAATATACTCTTACAGCGTTAAAAAATGTAATGATATATTTGTCGATAAATGTTTCAAAGGAACACGTAACAACAATCACAATGCGATTAATATTGATACAATGTTGTATAACTAATTAAATTTAAACATATAACGTGCTCGCAAAAGAGAGAGAAAGAAGGAACATTCTCTCTGTTATATGTTAAAGTTTGATTAGTTATACAACATTGTATCAATATTAATTGCATTGTGATTGTTGTTATGTTCTTTGAAACATTTACCGACAACCCAGTTATCTTATGCAACATTTTGTTGCATAAGACGTCTTTTAGATAACTTTTCGACATCTTTTAGACATGCATGTTTACTGGGAAATATGTCATTACATTTTCAAACGCTATAAGAGTATATTGTACAATCCACCACGATATTGTTACAGCGCATTACCATCCCCGTACCAATATCAGTTCCCGTACGATCGGTGAGGTTAGGCATTGAACTAGCGCATAGTTATCTAAAGATGGGTGGTGACCGTGTGACACGGGATCGAATCTCACGCGAATCTAACGAATAAATGAAACGACACAAAATATGAAATGCCAGTTTTTTTTTATTATTTAGACAAAATAATATTTCATTATACTTTTCTCAATCTATTTTAATTAATAATGATTTTTCACTGAATTTTTCTATATTTTTAATTAAATATTATCGAAATATTAATGAAATTGTAATGAAATTTTAATGAAATTTGGTCAAAATTGTGAATGCTTTTCAAAAGCATTTCAGCAAAAGTTCATTATATTTTCAATAAATTATTTCCATCAGATACAAATATCTCAATTGAGATCTTACATGCGAATTTTTGCGGAAACCGCATTTGAGAATTCAATTGAGAATTTAACTGAGAATTAAATTGGGAATTCTATTATCTCAACAGAAATTTTTCAGTAGGGTTCTCTTAACGTTATAAACAACACTGATGTCTTTGATAAGGTGTCTAATGTAGTTATGTTTATTTCAGTTACTATTGGGTTGTCGAAAAAGTCATGACGTATTTTTTCTATGTTTTTCAAAGGTTATTTATTTATATAAAGAACAAAGATCAATCAATGATATATTGCCCGTTTTGTTCGATAACCTTTTGCCATCTTTCAGTGAGTTTCATAATTCTTCGTTCATAGAAGGACCTGTCTTTATCGGCGAAAAATTGAACAAGGTGCTGATTTACAGCCTTATCTGAATTGAACGTTATATCACGTAAGGAGTTTTTGAAGAGAGCGAAACAAGTGGAAGTCTGACGGCGCAAAGTCAGGCGAGTATGGTGGGTGTGGCAACACATCCCATCCAAGCTCCAATAATTTTTGACGGGTGATCAAACTTGTATGTGGTCTCGCGTTGTCGTGATGGAATACAATTCCTTTACCATTAACGAGCTCTGGACGTTTCTGGATGATGGATTCGTTCAAACTACCGACAGTACACATTCGAATTGATTGTTTGGTTCCTTGGTAGGAGCTTAAAAAGCACGACACCTTTAAAATCCCACCACATTGAGAACATAATCTTCCTCTGATGAATGTTTGCTTTCGATGTCGTTTGAGGCACATCATCACGTCGGGACCAAGACTGTTTGCGCACTACATTGTTGCGCACAACAATCCACTTCTCATCACCAGTTATCAGTCGATTCAAAAAAGAATAGTTTTCCTCACGTTTACGAGCATATCGCAGATGTTTATATGCGCCGTCAAATGAACTTTTTGAGTTCATGAGGAACCTAAATATCGAGCTTGCTTACGTATCCCAGCTTCTTCAAGTGGTTGTGAACGCTTAAATGATGGATGTTTAATGTTTTTGCAATCTCTCGTGTCGCGTAACGTGGGTTTGACTCAATCAATGCCTCTATTTTGTCATCATCAACCTCGATAGGCCTCTTTGATCGAGGAGCGTCTTTGAGATCAAAATCACCAGCACGGAATTTCGTGAACCATCATTGGCACTGACGTTCTCGTACAGCATTGTTACCGTAAACTTTACGCAACTTTTCACAAACTTTCACGCGCGTTCTTCCTTTTACGGAAGTAAAACAGTAATATATGGCGAAAATGCACAGTTTGGTCTCCCATCTTCAAATTGTTATAAAATCTCAAAAACTCAACCAAATCGTTTAATTTTTTTTTTAATGAAGCTAGAACTATTCAATTTTTTTTTTAAATGCTAGAATCTATATATTATAGAGCTGTCAAATAACAGCAATAACATAGATGCGAATGACTCTTAACTTCCAACAATGAACTACCACCATCTGTTGCAAAAATGTGTCATGACTTTTCCAACAACCCAATAACTAATCGTAGCAGTTGTTTAAAAAATCAGCCTTGATTAACGTTATTCTGTTTCATATTACCATCTCATATACACACACATGAATATCTATATATTTCGTGCTATTTCTGCGAAAAAACAAAATATATTTTTAACATTTCTTTTGACGCCTTCCTTTTAGTGTGTTCGTAAGTGTGTTTTTGTCGAAAAATGTTACGCCGTTAAAAGTTCAGCGATATCCTTCGAATCTAGCATGGTTGTTCGGTTTGAATAACAAAGCAAACGAAAATAATAAGGAAGAAACTCAGACTGTGTGCCAAACTGAGGAATGCAAAAAAATCGGTAAGTATTCGGTTGAAACAACTCTGGCTGTCCAAACAGTGCAAAAAAAATTCCAATCATTATCCAATCATTGCTTTTCTTTCCCTTGGTCAGCTAAAGTAATGCTAGAAAGTATGAACAAATCTGCGGATCCGTGCGATGATTTTTACGAATACGCGTGTGGAAAATGGGCGGAACATAATCCCGTTCCAAAAGGAAGCCGCTCGTGGAGCTTATGGCATATGCTTCAAAAGAATGTCGATCGACAAATCGAAGGTAAGATCTGGGCCCTTATTCTTGAAATAGTTGCGTATACGTAAGTTTTACTACGCATGTTTAATCATACCATAAAATAGCTGCGTAATGAAAATTACGTATACGCAAAAATTTCAAAAATAGGGGCCTAGATCTACGAATGTCGCAGTAATTATACGTACAGTCGAAGTTAGCGCGGGAAAATCTAATAATATTAAGTTGTACAGACATTTTAAAGGAAGGATACAAGGACAATGATCTTTTGGCGGTGAAGCTCGCGAAGAAATGGTATACAGCTTGTATGGATACAGGTAAATACGATAGAATGTTCGAATACTTAGGAGCCATCTACAATGGAAAATCGTACGCCGAAGCAGTAAGAAATTATATTGGATTTTTACAAGAATAATCGATTGTGATTGGTCAATTTCTTACTGCTACGGCGTACGATTCTCCATTGCAGATGATCCTTTAGTCCCGATCTACAATAGGTGTAGTAGAGATGCCCGATTCTGAATCGATTCGATTCTTTCCCCAAAAATAGACTTATGGTTCCTGCACACAGGACGCAATAATGCTTGCCGCGCGGCAGAAGTTTACGGCAGAAGTTCGACAGCCAATCAATATGCTGCTTTCCGTAATAACCTTCTAGCTCTTACGGAAAAATAACATATTGATTGGCTGTCGCGCGGACTTCCGCAAAGTCATTATTCGTGTTGTTTGCACTCTTCGCACTTTTCATATTTAAGAAAGAAGTATATTGGAATGTTTCGAAGAAGCAAAAACGAGACAACCAACTCGATTGTTTCTTCCAAGCGTCTAATTAGACGTCCATCTTTTTTTAAAAGCGAAAAGTATGAAATATGCAAGTAGCACGAACAACTCTTTTTCCCTAAATTTGTTAGGGAAACAATCGAATCGATTAAGAATCGGGCATCTCTAAGGTGTAGTAAGAAATTAACTAATCACAACTGATTATTCCTCTATAATTCCACTGTGATTGGTCAATTTCTTAAGACTTAAAGCTTACTATACCTATTATAGATCGGGACTTAAAGTGCGTTCGGGGTGCTCGCTATTAAGGGCCGTGGCACACAGAAAAACTTAAGCAGTAAGACGTAAGAAGTAAGCAAATTGACCAATCACAGTCGTTGATTTTTTAACCGTAAGAAGAATCAATGACTGTGATTGGTCAATTTGCTTATTGCTTACGTCTTACTGCTTAAGTTTTTCTATGTGCCACCAGCTTTAAGGGACGTCTACATTAGAAGTAAATAGCAAGAAGTAGGAAGTAAGAGTAAGAAATTGACCAACCACAGTCGAATGTGAGAAGAATAATCAACTATGATTGATCAATTTCTTATTCTTACTTCCTACTTTTTACTGTTTACTTCCAATGTAAACGTCCCTTAACACGTCAATACTTTCAGATGCGATGGATAGGCGAGGACTCGAGCCATTGGTTTCTACTGTATCGCGTATGGGCGGCTGGCCGATGATAATGGATCCGGATGAATGGGACGAACAGGAATATAGCTGGCAAAAAGTGGATGATCAATATGTGCGTTTGATGGGAAGAAACGCTTTTCATGACGTGCGCGTATATAATTACAACGAGACCGAGACAGCAGTGCATGTAATTGTCACAATATATTACATATAATGCGTTCATAAAACACAACCTAGAAAATATTTTGCACGTAAATGTTAAGCAAAGCACGTGCAAAAATGGTTGCTCATATTGAGCAAGCAAAAACATATCCATGTGCGTCGTCATAAAAGCATCAAATGGCTAGCAAAATTTGCGCGCAATACTCTCTTCATAAACCCGTAAAATAAGAGCAAGATCAACAAGTGATTTGGGTGCGTATCGCTTGAGTTAGTTCTGCTAAGCTTGTGTGTGAAGTAACTGAGCGCGCATACTTTAGTCAATATGACCCATACAGCACAGTAATGTTGAATTAATATTGAAAAAATGTTGAATTACAACAATGTCAATATTGCAGTAACATTGAGAAACATTGAATCAACCTTGTACAAACCTTGATATAATGTAAAAATGTCCGCTTAAAAGTTTTCCGCGTAGCTTTTCTAAAAAACTAATTCCTAATTTTCTCATGTCTTATAAACTACTAGGAACCGAAGATTGTCAAACACACTCTAAAACTTTCGCGAATTTTCCCTCGATAATTTCGAATACAAAGCGGTATGCCGGTCACCATCCATATCCTGACTGCGTTAAAGTGTTGCTTAACCTGACGATCGAGCGGCACGCGGTGATTCCAGTGATTTCAACGATGTTCTTACAATTTATGCTTATATAATCTGTACTTACAGTGTTCACAGTACTTTATAACATACATAGCAAATACGCGCGTTTATTCGCCTATCTATTTTATTTATTGGGAGTGTGCATTAATTTTAAAGGATTTTCAAGAGATGGCGTAACTAGTACTATATCGCATCTGGCCATATTGTTGCTACCTTCATGTCAAAGCACCATCATATGGCTTTAGTTTTCAGTATGTGTCATTTTGTCGAAGTGTAAACGACATTGTTATTTTGAGTATTGAATATGTCGAATTTTGTGCCAACAAAACGCAATTTGCGGGAAGCTTTGCTTTTTTGCTTCCATTTGAAGAAAAATGCTGCTGAAAGTCAACGAATGCTATCGTTAGCTTATGGTGATAATACTCCATCGATTTCAATATCCTTCCTTCCTTCAATATTTGGCTAGAGGCGTATCAGTGACTCATGCTCCAACGCCATTACTATCGATTTCAATATGTGAATACTGTGGTCTGTTCTTTTCAGCTGCACTGCTGAACTGGTGCAATAAGTTAAAGTGAGATAAGTATATGTTTTCTCACTTTAACTTTTTGCATCAGTTCAGCAGTGCAACTGAAAAGAACAGACTATTAGTTTCGACGCTATAAAAAAGGTGATTTTGACACGGAAAACAAGGAACGTCCAGGCCAGCTGAACAAGTTTGAAAATAAGGAAGTGGAAGCTTCACTCGATCAAGACCCGAGTGAAACGCAAGAAGAACTTGCAGAATCATTAAATGTCAACGATTTCCAGACGTTTGAAGGCTATTGGAATGATTCAAAAGCAAGGAAATTGGGTGCCGTACGAGTTGAAGCCGAGGGACGTCGAAAGGCGCAAAATGACCTGTGAATTGTTGCTTCAAAGACACAGAAGAAAAAGTTTTTTGCATCGTATCGTGACGGTTGATGAAAAATGGATACGCTACGATAATCCGAAGCGCAAAAAATCATGATGCATGTCAGGCGAACCATCAACATCGACGGCAAAGCCGAATATTCATGGCGCCAAACTCATGCTCTGTATTTGGTGAGATCAGCTGGGTGTAATGTATTATGAGCTGCTCCAACCCAACGAAATCCCCCATCACTGGGGAACGCTACCAACAACAATTGATGCAATTGAACCGAACATTGAAGCAAAAACGGCCAAATTACGCGAAAAAACACGACAAAGTGATTTTCCACAATAACGCTCGGCCACATGTTGCGAAACCAGTCAAGGGAAGAAGCGCTTAACTAAGATGTCCTACCACACCCGTCGTATTCTCTAGATATTGCTTCCGATTACTACCTATTTTGATGACTCATGGCCTGTCTGAGCAGCGCTTCCATTCTTATGAGGATACCAAAAAATAGGTCGATTCGTGGATAGCCTCAAAAGATGTGTCGTTCTTTCGACGTGGAATTCACCTATTACCAGAAATATGGGAAAAAGTAGTGGCTAGCGATGGACAATATTTTGAATGATCAATTTGTAACTATTTTTTCACAATAAAGCCGTATTTTTACCAAAAAATCCTTTAAAATTAATGCACACTCCCAATAATATCTCTAAAGCTTATATAATTATTTGCAAAATGATTTCGACCATTTCTTTCAGTTTAATATTTTTTATGCATTTTTTGTTATCGATACAGCTTGCGTCAGACTCTATATAATAGAGAATATTATAAAATAAAAGAATATTCAGGATTTGCGCAAAATTAAACGAATTTTAATTTTACATATAATAAGAAAAATATATATAATAATAGAATATTATAATATGTATAATACATATATATTAATATAATAAAATTTAATAATAATTTATTTTATTATTATTATTATTACATAACAAATTTTTTATTAATATTGTCAATAATATAATTTTCAATGCTTCTCAAATATTGTTGCAACATTGCAAAATATTGTACTTTTTGTTTAATGTATATTTAATATTACAGCTATATCTTGAAATTAATGTTGAAAAATCAATATAAATTTCATGCAGAAAAACATTCGCACTTCTGTCTTCAACGTTGTAACGTCTCATCAATATTTTTTCAACATTTTGTGCTATATGGGAATTGGTCAACTTTAATCGTTTATAATTTGAAAAATATTATAACCTCAACATATTTACATTAGGAGTTTTATCTTCAAATTACCTCAGGAGTCCGCCCTTAGGGTGTTATTTCACGTGTCGTACAAGTTTCTCGGATACGTTTATTGGTTGGCGAATAGAGTATTTATAGATTCTCTGTTCGTCAACCAATAAACGTATCCAAAAAGCTTGTCGTGCGACACGTGAAATATCAGCCTTAAGATGTAATGCAGTAGAGGCGGAAATGCATGCTGTGTGTGTGTGTCTATATATATATATATATATATATATATATATTATATATATATATATATATATATATATATATATATATATATATATATATATATATACAGGTGGACCATTTTAATCCATCCAGTCGAATATGTCGAAAACCAAGCACGGGAGAGAAAAATGTTTCAGACAAAAGTTGTAAGGCTTAAAAAAACGCATTCAACAATAGTAGTTATTTGACATAGGATGGCGTCGCCAAGGTCAGAACAAGGTCAACTTTGCTTTTTTAAATAGAAATACATATTTTTTATTACGGCATTTTATTCAACGTAAAAACGCAAATAACTTTTGCTTGAAAAAATTTTTTATACGACCTCTATTTTCTAAGATATTTACGTAAATATCTACAAGATTATTGGTTTCAATAATTTTTTACTTGAATTCTGTCAACTTTAGCGGGAAATATAAAGAGATAAAAATTGTATATTTTGTTCTCATAGAGCTCTGAGAATTTTTTCAGAATTTTATATTAACTTTTTAGTACTTCATTTTCTTACATTTTCTTGAAGTACTAAAAAGTTAACACAAAATTCTGAAAAAATTCTCAGAGCTCTATGAGAACAAAATATACAATTTTTATCTCTTCATATTTTCCGCTAAAGTTGACAGAATTCAAGTAAAAAATTATTGAAACCAATAATCTTGTAGATATTTACGTAAATATCTTAGAAAATAGAGGTCGTATAAAAAATTTTTTCAAGCAAAAGTTATTTGCGTTTTTACGTTGAATAAAATACCGTAATAAAAAATATGTATTTCTATTTAAAAAAGCAAAGTTGACATTGTTCTGACCTTGGTGACGCCATCCTATATCAAATAACTACTATTGTTGAATGCGTTTTTTTTAAGCCTTACAACTTTTGTCTGAAACATTTTTCTTTCCCGTGCTTGGTTTTCACATATTCGACTGGATGGATTAAAATGGTCCACCCTGTATATATATAAATTAACTTTCTAAATGAGGGTTATAACCAACCATTTGAGGATAACACTCGAAATGGTATCAAAATTGATGGTAAACCCTTAACTGACACCCAAGTTGACGGTTAATACTGAAAATTTCGGTATATTTTTCGTAATGGTATATAATATAGGCTATAGAATTTTAGTAAGAATTTATTTTTTAAGAATTTTTCGAAAACGATTTCTTTCATTGGACTATCGCTTATGTGTTGGAGACACATTAAGTCTCCAACTGCATTAAAAGTGTTCAAGCTGAAAATCAATGTATCAATGTATGTGTATTTTGGTGTTATCATCAAATAATTAAATATGGATTGAATGTAATCGTCAATCCGGGTATGATTTTTTGTGTTATCTCCAAATATTTGTGATTTTTATTCAGACTATCATTTTCGGTGTTACTATGAAATGAGTAGTAATTAGATATAATCGTCAACTTGAATGTTATTTTTGGTTTTACCTCCAATAGTTCAATGTCGATGAGATGTGACCGTTAACAATATATGTATTAATATATAATATTATATATGCATGTATATGTAATATGCTTTCATTTTATAAATTGCACGCAATAAAGTAAGACTAAAAATGCAAGCGAATTGCGCGATTAGCAAATGATTTACGAGCAGATGTCTTACTTATGAATCATACAAAACACTACCAAATGGCTAACGATATGCAAATTATTTGCGTGTGATTTGTTGGTATATGGAGTAATATATGAGCTAGCCATTTACGTACAATATGTATGACTAAACAAATTTACAAGTAAAACGTAAGCAAATATCGTGCAATATTTGCATGCGTAATGTGCGCAAGCATTTGCGCGCAAAAATTGTTATCTGGGAATTGTTACACATTGGATAGATTTGTCGGGAATATTTGCACTTATACGTTTTTGCGCGGTACGATTCTTTCCTTTATTATTAAAACAAAATTAAAACATCTTCGTTACTAGATCGACACTCCGCATCTACCACCGGGTGCGTTCAAACTATGGTCCGGAAATACGTACGATAGCGATGAAGTAAATGATGATGAGAGTGACCCGAGCGATGAGGAAAAGCAAAGCGACGAGGACAGCCAGGAGCCTGGAAGTGAAGATGAAAACGACGACGACAACAACAACGATACAAACGAACAAAATAACGATCAAAAAGCCAAGAAGAAGAAATCTATTGACAAATTGAATTACAATTACCGAAAAAATAAAAAATCCATACATAATGGAAAAAGGAGTGGTAACAGTATTATTAAGAAGCGTAAGGAGAGCCATACGGAAAAGAAACAAAGGTTAGAAAAACGAGCAATAATAACGAAAGTTGATAGCAAACGTCCGCAACGTTTTACTCATCGTGATAAGTTAAATGTACGAAAGAGTACGAAAAAAGCCTTCGATATGATGCATGCATCAACGACGCCGCGGTTTAGTACAGAACAGACGAATGATGACTATGAAGGGATGATACGGCAACAATACGCTGATTACATTTCGAATGTAGCTCACGCTATAGCTAAAGAAAGAGGCATGAAAGTCTCGGAGCATTACATCAATAAAGATATCGAAGACTTGATCGAGTTTCAGTTGAAATTAACTGAGGTAAACGTTTAAACGTTACATTACTCGTGCGTTACTCGGTCGAAATATTTATGACCAAGATTTTTTTTCTAACAATAACTTCAATAATGTGATATAGATTATTATGGAGTCTGGCGAAGACTTGGAGTTGACGCTTGATAACTTTCAAAATTGGTATGATGAAAAAGGATCCAAAACCGACAACAGTAAAGTAAGTTATCATTTCATATATTTATTTCATATCCGTGGTATCTTCTCGCATTTTCCGATTAACCTTTAGAGGGCCGGAAGCCGATATATCGGCGCGACGGCGGTGTCAGCTTTTTCCCCATTCAATCCAATGATATTGACAAAAAAGTTCTAGCTCTTAAAATAAAAAAGTCGTTAAAAAAATAACCGGTCCTCAGAAGGTTAAATAGATTACTTAAGTTGATTGAATAATTAAATCACAATTGAGAATGGCACTGTAGGTTGATTGGGTATACAAAATTACGGAATTATTCGATGAGGCTAACGTGGCCGTAGATGGTTATTTAGATATAAAAGTTATTTCACCGGATTACTTTGGGGCTCTTGTGTCTTTGCTGGACGAGACGTCAAGCCGAACAATCGGTAAATTTTAAAAATTGAGATACAGCAATAGTATAGGTCTAGGGAATATACATTCGCTTGTACAAAATATGTTTCAGTAAATTATATACATTGGAATTTCCTAAGTAAAATAATAAAGACCACCACCAGCGAAATGAGAGAATTGTACAATGTATGGGAACTAGTTGGTGATGAAGAAGTTGAAGAAGTTGATGTTGAAGAAGTTGATGAAAAAAGAGAAAGGTTTTAATTATTTTTCCATCCATTATATTCACTTATATACAGCTTATTGACCATGGTGATAATTATTCACGACTAACAAAGAAACAATATATGAGAGAGTATTTCCGACCGATTTTGATGAATATGTTATATATGTAGAGTTTCTATAGATTAGGAATCTTTCTTTTTTCTTTCTCTGTGTACTTTCTGGCATGTTTGGAAATTAAAATTCGAGAGAGATTTAGTGAATATCTTTCGAATATCTTTGAAAGATCGTTGCAGTCCGCAGATGCACGAGAAAGCACACATGAGAAAAGAAAAAAGAATACATCTCTTACTTTCAATCGCTCTGCAGCGTATCCTGCAAAAACCTATCGCAATCGTGGTAAGAGACGTACATATATCTGCTTGTCAGGCTTATTATAAGCATGAATTGAAACTGTATCGATATAGCAAAATAATAATTTATTAATTTTTCTGACAGATCATCTCAATGCATAAGAGAAGTAGAGATGAGCGACATTCTAGCGTACGAGTATGTGAGAAAACATTTCTCAGACGATATCGTAAAAACAGTAAGCGTGATTTATACACATATGCACGCACACACGCACGCATGCACGCACGCACGCACGCACGCACGCACACACACATCAACACACACACACACACACACACACACACACACACACACACACACACACACACACACGCACACGCACGCACGCACGCACGCACGCACGCACGCACGCACGCACGCACGCACGCACGCGTGTGTGTGTGTGTGTGTACACATATATAGCCATTTAAAATATCAGCTCTGAGAAAAAGAAAGATAAACTGATATTAAACAAACGCGATGTTATTAACGCGATTTATCTATGCGTCTTATCTATCAACGATATTGTAGATAACCTCTTGCATCTATGGCTGTGTGTTCCGTAATACGTATATGCGCGTTATATTCACTCAATTTTGTTCAATTCGACTATTTATAGGCAATGGATATGATCGATGATATACAAAAAGAAGTCGAATATTTGATTAAAGAATCGGATTGGATGGACGACGATACTAAAGATTTTGTTTTAGCAAAACTAGTAAATATGGATAAATTAATTGGATATCCAGATTGGTATAGAAATAGCACGATCGTGAAGCAATATTTTCAAGGAGTAAGTCACGTAAAAAATTATTAGCTACCGTTATGCACATGCTAAGTAGTGGCTGCTTTTTTTTTGCTCAAATATTTTGTTCCCTTAAAGCTCATCATTGGCAAATCCTACTACGAGAATACACTCAGTTATCTTAGATACTACAAATGGAATAAACTTCGAAAGTTGACGCAAGACGATGAAGCTCTCAATACGTAAGATGATAATTTAGTTTAATCTCGTTCGTGAAGTCGTAGCTTTTCTCTTAATTTCTTTTTGCTTTAATTTGCAAACTAGATAACTTACTTACCGATAAAAAAATCTCGTATTACAGATGGTGGATCAGCCCTGTGACATTGAATGCTCTTTTCGACATGGAAGGAAATTCCCTAAGTATGTAATGCATATTATTTATTTTATTTATTTTGTTTTATATTGTTGCGCGATGTACAAACATCGCCAGGCATCATTAATTAATTCTCGTTTGGATGGCAGCTATCACGGCAGCGGATTTTCAGAGCCCACTTTTCGATTATGGCCGACCACAGTAAGTATATGTGTGTGTTTGTAAAAATATATATCTATCGCGATGAGATATTTACATAACAATTCCCGTATCTCTCAATTAATTTACCATGGCATCTCGGTCCGATACTAGTATGATTTTCAATACGATTTTTTTCCACATGGGACTACATTTATACGCATCGTTACATTGTAGAAATATCAACTTTGGCATTATTGGAGTTGTCATGGCTCACGAAGTTAATCACGGATTTGATGACACCGGTAATATTCTTTCGTGTGCGAAATTATATTTCGTATAAAGATGAGATGGACTAAAACGCAAAGAGTAATATAATTTTTAGGGCACTTGTACGATAAGAATGGCGACTTTATGGAATGGCTATCTACAATGGCCGAGGCGTATAACAAAAGAGCGGAATGTTTTGTGGAACAATTTAATAATTATCCTATCGACAAAATGTCGAACAAGAAGCTAAAGGTACTGCTCTCTGCCTTTCGCAAATTAACATTATTTTTACTTCTACGTATTACGCGTGACAATGCACTCAATGATCAATGATATTGTAGAACTATGGCAACCAAACAGCGGGCGAGAATATTGCTGACACGATGGGATTACAGACTGTATTTAGAGCTTATCGAAGAAGAGAAAGGGAATGTGGAAAACCGGATGCCGTATTGCCAGGTCTGGAAGGACTCACCAATGATCAACTCTTCTTCCTATCCTTTGGCAATGTAAGTGGGCACCACGAATAGTACGAATTAATAGTGTAACAGTGTTCGGTAACGTGATCGAATGAATAACAATTAAAATTGATTTAATTGATGGATTTTGCATGCTACACGCACGCATACTCTCGATGTCAATCGTTAAATGTTGCGTGGCTATAATTATGACAATTGCGATATTTATGGTTAGTTATGGTGCGAATCGACCGATTCAACCGCTGTAATGCGACATGCCAGGATGGATTCACACAGTACCGGGCGATTAAGAGTGATAGGGTCTGTTTCTAACTCGGAGGACTTTGCCAAAGCCTACAATTGTCCAGTTGGTAGCGCGATGAATCCCAAGAAAAAATGCAATATCTGGAAGTAGCTCATAAGAGTTGGATCATGTCGAGTCAGCCGAGTGCTTAAGAATGTTTCATAAAAATTATTTATCCGGCTATTGAGAGATATTAATAAAGGAATGCATTATATACGTATCATGTAACTATACATCCCTCTAGTTTGTTTTTCCATTATAAATTTTCTCTCATAAGCTTATGAAATATCGATCGAGATACGAGAGGTCTTGTACCAAACTTGTTATTGTCGCTTCTGACGCTGATTGACGAACGATATCGAGTGAAGAGAAATAAAGATAATAAATCTAAACGGGAGAGGGAGAGAGAAAGAGAGAAAATATTGTGAAACGTCATATTATTTTTGTACCGATAAGTCACAATATTTCGTTCATAATTTGTAACCGCATTCCTTACATATAGAACGTTCGAATGTTGGAGTAATGATATGTTTGTCGGCAGAATCCTTATATTCTATCAATTATCGTAATGCGCGGTATTCGCAATAATGCCGTCGTCGTGTACACCTACTTCTTTCCGAGATATTTAAGACGTGTACAAGTGAAATGTATATTTTTTCGCGTGCTATCGACATATTTTTGCCCATCTAATCCGATCCTTTTACGTTCCTTCGATAATGAAAGTTCGAACCGATGCACGTATCACGTTACGTTTAGTTTCTTGCGGGCGTGCGCGTCGCACACGCACAGCAGGCATCTAAAATACGTTCAAACTCGAGAATCAAATGCATATTTTGAGTGTGATACCGACATTGCTCTGGAAAAATTAGTGTCATCCGTTCTGTTTCTCGTACACGCCGTTTTGCTTCTCCTGCGCTTTTAACGGCTTCACTATTTCTATTTCGTTCATTTGATCGATATCCAGTTGTTGTTTCTTCTTCTTCCTCTTGGATGGCTTTCTAAAAGCATTTTTCGAACAAGCCATTTATCCATCCGGAGTAACAAAGTGCGCGTAAATGATCAAAGTCGATAGAAAAATGGAATACGTACTTTCCAAACAGCTCGCCATCCTGAATCGACTCGGGAAGCTTTTTGTTCAGTGTCTCCGGGAGAAGAAGAGACATCAGTCCGCCGAATAAGGCGCAGGATCCGAAAATAACGAGCGGCAATGGCGTCCATATTTCCGACTGAAACGATTCGACAATTCGGTGATAACACGGCGATTTTGTATGGTCAATATGCCGTCGATGTCGTACAGGTAGATAAAACGAGCCAATCGTGATAATGAGGCATTACTTAACTTACCAGATGATTGACGTACGGTGCGATAACACCACCAATTCGAGCGAAAGTGGAGCTCGCGCCCAGTCCGACATTTCGGATAACAGTCGGAAACTGTTCAGCAGTGAATACGTAAATTGCACCGTAGGATGACGTGATGGCGAGTTTCCCTATCATCGCCAAGCACACGATTAACCATGGCATATCTGAAAGAATAAATTTATTTGTCTATTCGACGATCCTAATACATATATAATATATTATAATATTGTGCGATGAAATTATATTCTTTTAATATGTACGCGAGATAGAATCAAATTAAAGTTGCAACATCAATTAATCCTGCGCAGTATCAAGTTACACTCACTGGCGGGAACGAATAGTGTAGCGAGTAACGCTAATCCAGACAACAGCATACAGCCGCAAAGAATGATCTTTCTGCCCCATCGATTCAGAGTAAAGATTAGAAATGTATACGCCGGTACCTCCACTACCCCGGATATTACAAAATTAACATAGTCGTTGCCGCCGAGATTGGACGCGTGCCAAGACAGTCCGTAGTACGTGCCACTATTGACGAGCCTGTATAAACAGGAATATCAGTATGATTGTCGGTGTAAAATTTGTATGTGTACGCACGTGTCAAGAAAGGTAGAAAAGTAAAACAAAAAATACGACTGACCAGTTGAAAAACAAGAGAATACTCTTCCGCCTCAAGTTTGGATAACGGAACAAGTCGAAAAGCGAAGGCTTTCTCGAATCGGGCGTACTGCCCTCGCTGTTATTATCGAGAAGCGTATCCAAAGCGTCGTCAGGCATCTCCACGCCGTTTTCCAACGAAGCGCGTTGCAACAAATCCTTCGCTTCCTGCAGACGACCCTTCGTTAAAAGCCATCGCGCGGATTCGGGAATAAACCTGTCAAAGACATCGGTGTCATTTTATAATTTTGAATAGCGATGCAATTGTGCAATAACTTCATCACAAGTTAAATCGCGTTCGCACGTAGAATTGTTTTGAATATTATAATTATCACCGTACCACCAATAAAGTAGAAATGCGATGCTTGGTACCGTAATGGCTACTTGCAGCATTCTCCAGTCAGTAATAAAATATGCAAAACCAGCAGTAAGTATGTATCCGGTAGTGAAAAACAACTGGCAGCCAACTCCGGCTAGTAACCGCTTTCTCGGCCCAACCATTTCCAAAGCTGGAAGATGTTGAGGAGGGAATTAAGATTAATATGTGCTATATGCATTCATCTGTGTGGATTCCGCGATTTTCATCAAATTCTGAGATTTCACGTAATAAACTTGATTGAAATTAATTAATTGCGAACGACTAGTGTGTGTCTCGTCAGTTTTCTTCGGAAAAAAAGAAAAAAAGTATCGAACCCGGTTAGTAGGGCTTGCTTACCTATGACGTAAGCTACCAAGAACACCCCACTGGTGGTTGAGCCGACAATCAGTCTGAAGATTACGTAGGAAATAAACTCGGGAGCGACAGCGACTAGTATACCGCCTACCAGTTGTATGACTAAAGACAGGAAGAAAATTGGTCTACGACCATATTTATCGGACAAACCGCCGAATATCATCGAGCCAAGCATGACTCCTACCATGAACAACGAGTCCCCCGTCGCTCTCAGCCACGCCTTGTCACAGACCAAGTCCCACTGCGGAAAACGCGGAAAGAATTGTTTTTCAATATTTCATTTTGTTTATCGATACCGTGCGAAATATCACAAACTTTTCAAGCTTCTTCTTACTCTCGCAACATCTTGTTTGCGCAACTTTAATTATCCAACCAGTAAATAAATAGTTTATAAGTAACACAGTTATATACGTATATATATATATTTTGCGAAGCTTTTTCACATACCTCGGAAGTGGTTGTACTTTTGTATATACTCCGGTCATATACGTATTGCTTGCAACGGCTAATTCCTTCCTCTTCGGCGCCAATTGCTTCGTCAACAATTGTATCGTTCGGCCGTGGGGCGCCTATAACATCACGGCTCAGACATTGAGACCACCCTTGGAGTTCATAGTCCCATGGGTAACTCGCATTCAATACATCTTGACTCAGGAAGAATGTGGCATTCGCCGCGTGCTCGTGCAAAAGTAAACACCTAGCGACAAATTTCTCTCGTTATATATCGCGATTTACTGCGTCACAATTGTAATTAAGGATGTATAATGGCAATTAAATTTTTATTGTACCTGGAATCCATCTTGGCTCCAAGAAATACTCCAGCCAGTTTGTGAAAAGCGCACGATATCGCCGGAAGACAGAGCAAAAGGTAGACTCTGCGTTGATAACGACCAAACTCGCCCATTCGAAGAATAACATCGTCGTATGCCATTTTTCTCTAAGCGGAATATTCTATGTGTCCGCGTTGTGTATTTTTTTACAACACTTATTAACAACTTCGTAAACGAACAAGTTTCTTCTGGATTTTAAATGGCGCGCGTTCAAACACTGCTTATAGTGGACGATCGCTTCAAGATATTGTATAGATAGATTCCGACATTGTCGACTCGTCAAATTGGTTAGCACAAAAATTTGTTTATTTCGGAGAGCGAGCACGGTTTTTGCTCCACGATTCACTGTTCACGGTACACATGGTTTTACGACGACGCGCACTTCTTGACCTATATTTCTAGCTGTACGATTCCGAGTTCCGAGTGATGATACGGTGTCGAAAGCCTCTTGTTAGGTTTTTAAGCGCTCTCGGGATCCCTTTTCATTGACTTTTCATTGGCGGAACAGTGATTGACAACTGAAAAATTAGTATGCGAGATATTTCGTTATTACTATTTATTGTAATAATTTTTCTTTCTCTCTATTGGTTGTTCTTTTATTTTCCCTTTCCTTTACCTCTATGAGTGAAAAAGCCGTTATAGTTAAGAATAAAAAAAGATTCGATAGTTTTGAACTCTTTTGTAAGCTAGATATATATATGCATATAATTCTAGTTTGGCAATATATTGATTCGAAAACGAATAACTGTTATTTGTAACTGTGTCAAGTATGTATAGTCAATGTATAATAGTGTGTGTGTGTATATATATATATTCGTTAAAAGTAACGATGATAATAAATACAATATGATCGTGCGTATAATGCGTAACAACGATATATGAAGAAAAGAGAAAGGGAGAGGTGTTAGGTAAGTTGTAAAGTTTAATATTGACCATAACCGCACATTGCGGCGTGTGCATTGCTTTTAGGTAATCTACATACGTATCGGCCATATGGGGTTCACTCGGATTAATTAAGATCAAATACGGACAAACGATCCGCACGAATCGTGATTGATACAATTGATACAATTGCTCTTCGTTGGGAGTCGAGAAAATAAACGCGAGCGAATAATATCGACAATTATTGATCAATCGATCAATCGTTATTGCATATCACTTGCAATTTCTTTCTTTTCTTTCTCTTTCTCACCTCGTTATTATTAAACAATTAGTAATAATACTACATAAATACTAATAATAACGAGATGAAAAGTAACAAATATTAAATGATATACACATTCGGCAGATATTCCCTGATACATTCTGTATCGAAAAATAAAGTAAAAGATGCACATTCGGCAAAATACCTACGATAATACCTACAAGTGCCGTTTTTTAGATCGTATTTTTTTAGAATTTATATAAGCATACTTTTATCATAGTCTATGCGTTAATTAGCAATGGACATGCTACATTATATAGATATATCTCTAATGAGAATAATTTATATATTGATATTAAATTTCTTTTTTAGAAGGATTATATATATGTATATGTGTATGTGTGTGTGTGTTCCAGCTTTGCTTCGAAAAATTTTTCGAATAATATTTACGTAAACTTTTACAATGTTTAATTACATAATGATATAACCATACATTCAAATCTTTATATTAATTTTAAGTAAAGTTGCAATATCATTAGTCGTGAATGCAAAGTCATCTATATCATTATTCGTTAAACATATAATTTATAACATATATATTGTTAATATTACGTTAGTCGCAGGATTTATAATAACAGCAAATGATATGAATTAAAATAAACAGTTTGACGAAATGCAAACGATACGACACATGAGTTACACTTATCGATCGAACACAATCCTACGCGCACAAAGGACGGGCTGGAACTGGCCACATGCTTTAACCGGCGTGGCTCCGGCGTAACGCGGTGCGGTGCGGTGCGGTGCGGTGCGGTGCGGTGCGGTGCGGTGCGACGCGACGCGGCGCGGCGCAGAGTGGCGCGACTCGTTTCAGCATGGTTCGTTTCGGCTCGGTGCATCGTACCTCGAATGTTTAAGTTTAATTCTTCCTTTTTCTTCCCTCCATTCGTAACCCTCCTTCGTTAAATTGAGGTAGCTTAAAATAAGTGGCGTGTCACACAAAATTGTACAAACATAGTTTGGTACATTGTCTCGTGTTATTACAAATTCAACGATGTCAATATAATAAATACGACAAAAAATAAAATACGAAAAGAAAAATTTCCAAAATGAAAAAGAATCGTTCCATATGCCCTTCAAGTATAGCTATTTTAATTCGTAAAGCATGTATGAAAAATTTTCTATCAATACACAGATTTATCTCTGACACATTGCACATTATATCATATGGCGCGATATTCATTATGACCTCCGTGATGATTTTAAATCAATCGTACAACACACATTCGCCTCGTGTAATATCTGCATGACCCACACCCTCAGAGAACTGTTTTGGACAATGCGAGATAAGACGTGTTGTAAATTGTAGGAAGATGGAGCAAGGAAACAGCTAATAAAGCACTCCGTTTGACATGCCTTTTACAACATATCGCTTTTTTGCGTCCTTCGGATTTCAGTAATGTGTCTTTCAATTGGAAATTTTGTTACAATATTATCTCTATGTCATCGCATCACGGGAGTATCACAGTTCCTCGACATATTTGTCACACGACCTTCGTGGGATAAAATTGTCCGTAAAGAGCCAAATAAATTGATAATTTATGAGCTATGTAAATGAAATATGATTAACACTGAACTGTAAGTATATTGTAAACTATAGATAAAATAGAATATCTTCTTTCATCATTCTTTCTCTCTCCTCCTCTCACTTCCCCCCCTCTCTCTCTCTTTTTCTGTCTTATTTGAATGCTAACGAGTAGTGACAGATACTAGTCCTTCCTTAAATAGATTGCGTTATCACTAGATGCACAGTGACGTAATCTCTATTGCACTATTCACAAGTCACGTATATACGCGTTAAACGAATCCCTCGTTTAAAGTTCTCGTCACACTCAATAAAGTTTAAGACACACTTCCCCCTCTCTCCTCTTGAATTGTTATATAATTCGTTTAAATATTTAACAAACGATACGATACAAGTATATTTGTATACAATCTCATTATATTTCTGATTATTACACTGCAAAACCTAAATTTGAAAAAATTAAAGAAATTCTTCAAACACACGAGAAAGACAAATTGTTTCGACGATTAGTTGCTTTAATCTCACATACGTTAAGCTCATCGTCGTCGTGTTGTATATACTTTCGCTCGTTAAAAGACTATAATTAGTCGCAACACAGAGCATTATTTCTTTTCATCTCGTAAAAATTCCAACGTACGTCGTGCGACGGGCTTGTTTATTGCGCGTTTGTATGCTTACCCGTTTTCCTCACTCCAAGTCCTACGGATCCTGTACCTGTATATTCATTTATACACTCTAGTTATATACTTTTGCGTATATTTATTTGTCGTGTGACACCATCTTAGCCACGAAAAAATGAATAAGTTATTTGTAAGAAATAAAAATGAATGTTAGACGTATTTTGGCATTATTATTTAGATGTGCCGCTGACTGTTACCGCCGCCACAGTCGCCGTCGCCGCTGTCGCCGCCGTCACACAGTTGCCTCCACCGCTACTACCACTGTCGTCGGCGTCACCGCCGTCGCCGTTTCCTCTTCTGTTGCTGTTGTCGCAGCCGTTGCCGTTGCTACCGCTGCTGCCGCCGCCATTGCTTCGAAGGCCGATATCGCGGCATGAGAGTAAACCCGAAAGCTATTTATAGTAGGGAGCGGTTTCTAGTTCCTATCGCAAGAAAAATCACAACTGGTTTCTCGCAAGTGCGAATGGAAGGAAGGAAGTAAGAAAGAAAGAAAGAAAGAAAGAAGGAAAGAAAGAAGAAGGGTGCGTTCCTTAAGGAAAGTGGCAGGGAGAAGATAAAACATGGGTGACAGACGAACACATCGTTGCTCTCCGCGTTTCTCTATCACTGCCCCGACGTGCCGAATTAAGCCGAGTCGAGCCGAAAGAGTCGCACCAAACGGATGAAACCATTTCTGAAATTCTTTTTCACTGTTTCTTTCTAAAAGACCACGCGTGTCTCTCTTGCCTCATTTACTTTACTCTTGCTTCTCTAGCAAGGTTTTTTAATCATATACGTAACTGCATAATATCTCTGGTGAGCAAATAGTTCTTTGTTCTTAACGAAAATATATCATGTGTATACATTTGTACGAGATACGAATTGTTTTCGGTGCAGCATGGGCAGAGTTTACTGAAAATGATCATTTAGTACATAGGCCTACCTACGTGAGATGGCGAAATATTAGAAAATGTTGTTCAATAAGTTTGCAAAAATGCTGATCAATAAATCATTTTTATACGCGACGCCAAAAACGGCTAGTCTAGTCTAGCTGGTTCGGTGAAATACTCGCGCCTATAATGAGGAATAGATCGAGAATTCACATAGTGAACGCTTAAAAATGCTAAAAAGGTTGCTGTCCTTGCAAGGGCGCCACGCTGTGCTGTGTCGCCACACTTTGCCATTCTTTGCTTTACCTCGCTTCACCTCTCCTCATCTCAACTCACTCCACTCCACCTCACCTTACCTCACTCCTTAGCCTTGCTACAAGGATAAGAGATTCATCTCCGTGCAGCTTCTGGCTTTGCTTTGGTCGAATTGAACCGTACTATTTGGAATGCGAATTGATGAATATTGAACAATGAAATGACAAATTTTACATAGAAATAGAAAATAATAAAAAGGAAATACGTAAAAACGAGTCTTTTAGTAATATTTTTCATTATATTAAGAGAAAAATATTAAAGCAAAGAAAACAGTCCGTTGACAGAAAACAGTCCGTTGACATAACTATTTTTAAATGAGATTTTACGTATACGCTTATAAACTGGTTTCCCCTATTAAGGTTATTGTGAGGGCGCCGCTAATTTGCAAACAAACGACGCATTCCGCCAACACGTCGCGACGCAACGTGTAAGCGGTGCTTCGTAAATGTTTCTTACGTGAAAAATAAAACTGCGTATTATGAGGATTTAAGGTCAGAAAATACCATGTGAATGCGCTCCTTATAATTTTATTTGGACATCTCGCTATCGTTAAAATGTTAAAACGAATGATCAAGTTATCGCGCATATTTATTGCGTGGATGGACGATAATGAGATGACATTGTGTCAATATCGCGGGAATCGAGAATCTTTCGAGGTGTGAAACGTAAAAGCTGAATTTAGTAACGTGCCGTAATATGCTGCATTCATTCGTGCATATTGCTGAGTTGTGTTTATTTCCATTTATTTACCGCAAGTTCCGTAGTTGTTATGCTGTTTGCGTAATAAGAAATGGCAGCCTTGAGACTAGATTCGTCTTACAGGCATTATTACATACACGACACAAAATAGTGCACAACTTGAAAAATTTACGTCGAAACAGATATACATTAATGAATACATAATGTATGATATTAAATTCGCTTGCCTTTCCCCATTCGAGTGATATACAAGTTTAATGAATTTATATCTACTACTAATGTATCGAGAGAACAATATTCTTTATTCCGTCAACACTTGAATTGCCTTTAAAAAAGAAGCATGTATAACCCGTGTACGATGATGAGCGCTGTACAGTAGCGGCAAATGGCGTTTTCACTAAATCGCCATTCACACGACGCGATACTAATGACGCGCGCAATGCCAATGACCCACATTAACTCAAGAAAAATGATGATGATGATGTAATTACCCGCTCGAATGCACGTTCCCACGATCGATTGCGTGAATCTGTTAGCGGCGTGATTTTATCGGCAGCGCCGAACGCTAGTTGCTTTCCATATTGTACACGTGACCCAGCGGCTATACCATGCACCATGCCGGCTGGCTGGTCACTTTCGCAGCAGCACTGCTGATCGATAACCTTTGCGGAAGAAAAGACACGACGATATATGCAGTGCAACGATATACACTTTACACAATTTTCGATACCGGCTCGCGTATTCACTTTTCTGTATCATCAGAATGCGAAATTTTGTGTGACTTACTAACGCGTATCGAACAGACACGTGTACTGTACACACGAGGACTTCGCAAAATTCGCGCTGGCTAGCTGTTGCGGGGTTCGCGATACCCAGAGACGGCGCTGTAACCAGAACGTGAGCGCTGATGCCGACGCCGGTGTTGGCGCCGACGCAGGAGATGGCGCCGAAGTCGAAGCCGTCGCTATAACCAATGCCGTAATCGAGACCGAGGCCGGGGCTGAAGCCGAAGCCGAAGCCAGAGTTGAGAACACAGATCCGCGCATTTCCACCGGAGATGACAGTTCATAAGATTATCGTGATTGTATTGTGCCATTATCAATATATCATTTTATTTTGCGTCGTTATCACGACCATAACATTGTTTGATTTTCTTCTCATAATACGGAGTATGGTTACTGTTATTTCAAAAAGTCCCTTTTTCTCAGTAGTCCCTCATTCCTCGATAATTTTAATGTTAAACTTTCAATTTGTATCAACATTCTTGATGTATCGTCTTCCTTTCTCTACGTATGTCTGCTATTTTGAGTTTAGGTTGTACAAAAATAAATATAATACGATTTCAACTTTCCGTTCTTTCCTTAAACTTAACTCATACAACGTGGTAATAGTCACGTGTGTCGTCGTATTATTAGTATGCCAAAAAAAAGAAAAAAATTAATACGATTAATTAATAATGTTCTGAAAAAAATTACGGTCACTGATATGTAACTATATATTTTGATAATCAAGTCAAAAGTGAAGCAACACCAAAAAAGACCGATGCGAAGCAGTTTTATAAAATGTTGCTCAACGCATTCGTTTTTCTATGTAGAGGGAGGGGAAGGAGAAAGAGAGAGAGAGAGAGAGAGAGAGAGAGAGAGAGAGATATGTGTATATAAATTTACACAATAGCTTATAACAGAAAAAGATAAAAAGTGTCTATCTCTATAATTTCTAATTTGATGTAACAAAGGATTGTAATAAACCTAACCTAAACTAATTGAACTAAAGATCAATCCAACCACACAAATACGAGCAAATATTATTTCGTAGAAAACTTTATAGATAAGTACTGCGCAGTTGTTTATAAATATGAAATTGATTGCAAGTAATTTGCTGTAGCTGAAGTATAGTAACGAATGTACACACGCGAAAGCATGTTGACCAAATTGATATCCAATCTTAATTAGTAATACCTGTTCTTAAATTCCAGATGAGAGTGCAACCCTTAAATCAAGGATATGCCACAATGTCAAAGACCAAGTCGACGAAGCGGCGCTAAAACACCACGTACACACACTCATTCGAAAACTCAGTGTCTAATGACGAGCTTGCCGTTATCGTATTTCGTTTATATTAGATCTCGCTGCGCGTTGCGAGGCTTATCAAAATGGATGATGTGAATTGAGTTTTGCCGAATGTGCACTTATCGATTCAACTCTATTGGTACTTTTCATTGGACTCGTTAAACATTATGATAACAAGAGTTATCATTGTAGACGAAAAAATTAAGGAAGGAGGAAGAGACGGAGGGGGAAAGAAGGAAGAAAAGGAGAAGAAAGGAGAGAGAAAGAGAGGCAGTCATTGATGAAGAATAACACGAGTTGCACCAATAGTTTTTGCAAAAACTTGTAAAGCTCCGAAAACGATCCGAGTCGGTTCGTAAACGTTCGCGGGGACACTTAACTGCCGACGATACGTAGCTTTGCAATTTCTGGCTTATATGTGTACGAGCATATGTAGTACATGAACATCAATCATCAAGGACGCGTGCGCCACGGACACTTGTAATTCGATACAATTCGTACTAAATTGCTACTCACTATAGCAGTTCAAATTCAAGACACTCGGGTAAAATCGATTACTCTATCCCCATTCTTAATTACTTTTCAACTTTAACGACATTTGTCAATGTTTCCATTATATTATAAATTATATATATATTTACAAATAAATCTATTAAAACATTCATTTTTAATCGAATTACGCGAATACAAAATATATTTTGATAAGCTTTGATACATACAATCAAGTGGAAAAGAGCCGATAAGAAAGAATTACGATATTGCAGTGAAATTTTAACGTATATATACAAGTTTTTATATGTAATTACAATTATTGAGTTGTTGTAAATTAATTTAAACTTGTATTTATTTATACACACAAAGTTTGCTTATAATAAGGAAATAGAATGATCAAATAATTGTCTTTAATTTTCAATTTTGACTTACGATTGATTTATTGTATATTTTGTGAGTTTATTCTCGCATAATACCATCTTGCAATTTGCATTTAATTTTCATTCTCGACAACAAAAATTTACGCTACTGTTAATATTTCGAATTGTCGTTCAAACGTGCAACAAGGAACCGACGATCTTTGTGTCGGCTGATCATAGAATTGTCCTTAGAGGCGGGATATCGATTCTTGCCGAAGAGTCCCGAAAGTAACCGAACTGGCAAAAGTGACGTACAGTGTATGTGAACAGTACACTAGCGGTTAGGAGTGGTAAGAGCTGGTGAATGGTGAGTCGATGAGCTTCGTAAGGTGTTAGCCTGGTGCTCACTGTGGATCAACTCGAACTTATTCGCCGCGTTTTAACATCGTGACCGCGCTATATAATCATTTGCAAGCTTTTGTCCCATTTGTTGTGCAAAAGGGTCGTCTATCATTTCGATATATCTATGTTAAAACGATAGACGATGACAGTTTATGCTAAACGATAGATGAACATGTAGATGGTGGACGATGAACGATTGACGATAGACGTCAGGTTGTAGAAGATGATAGTGTTGGACGATACATGATATATGATACAATAACATAATAACTAAGAGATGATAGGCGGTGGGCGGAACGATTGGTGATTAGTTGTAAGAATAGGTTGTGCACGCGTAAATTTTACAGCAATTGATTTAACGTTTCGTGAACATTCGCATTCTTTGTATTCTCTCTCTCTCTCTCTCTCTCTCTTTCTCACACACACACACATATTTATAACAAATTATAATTGCATTTTCCACTTTATCTTAAGCATTATCATCACCATTACTTGGTTCACGATTGTAATCAATTTATATCTTTATTTTTTATGACTTTGCTGCTGCTAGATAAATCTGGTTGCAAAATCGTAACAAAGATCGACCGTCCTGACCTAACCTTGAAGTAAACTCAACATGGTTACTCCCCAAACTCCAGGTGAATTTTATAGATTTTTGCATTATCAGTAGTATATTGATATTTATGTCTGTTATTGTTCAACAGATTGTGCGATATCACTTTTGTCATTTGTAACACGCATTATTCTTCTTGGACTAACATGTTGAATCGATATTAATACTAGCAAGATTTTCAATGGTTTAAATAAGTTTAAATAAGCTGTATTTTCATAAATTAGTGAATTTAACATAAGTTACAATGCATATTTGTTCTAAATATACATCTGTATTTCTTATTATATAGGTATAGACCCTTGGGTAATACAACCTAGAGAAAGAATGAGATACCAAGAGCAGTTTGATTCTTTGAAACCAAGTAATGGAATTGTTACCGGAGAACAAGCTAAAGGATTTCTTCTTCGATCCCAACTTCAACCTGCTATTCTTGGACAGATATGGTAAGAATACTATTTAACATAAGAATTGTCTCCAGTTACTTTGAATATACAGAGTTTTCACCATTTATGGTGACACAAGACACAAGGGGATACAAGACAGCATCTAAAACAAAGAATTAAGAAACATACTGCGATAAAACAAATATATTCTATGACAAACAAAACGAAAACATTAAAGTAGAACCCAATGTAAGATATCTAATATATAAACCAAACCACAGAACAAACGTCAGACTCAAACACATAACACAATCAGCGCTATCAAAACACAAAGTAGAAATTAGACACAAATTTTCCTATTTGATCAAACATCAGTTTTGATTAAGGCTAACCGTCTACTTCTCTAAAAAGAAAGAACTACAGAAAGAATTCTTAACATTTTATAAACATCCCAACAATTATAGCAGAGATAATAGACAAAAAACCAAAAGCATAATTTGGCAATCCACTCTTCCTGTTTCTTGAATATTCAACTTCTTGAAGATGTTTGATTAATGAAATATTTTTTTCTGTCTCCCTCTTCCTCCTCTCAATTAGTCACCATCTACTCATTTGTAAGAGAATATCTGAGGAACAATTCAGCATCAGGATGCTTGATGAAATGAATTGAAATGTTCATAAAATGTTGAAAATAATTTTACAAAAACGTGACTCCAACCTGAAAGGTAAATCTAACAATTCTTTTGTATCTCGCAGGGCATTATCGGATACAGATGCTGATGGAAAAATGGATATAAATGAGTTCAGCATTGCGTGCAAGTTAATTAATTTGAAATTACGTGGTTTTGAAATTCCTAAAACATTACCACCTGTTCTTATACAAAGTTTGAAATCTTTTTCAACTGGTGAGTTGAGATGTATATGCGCTTATATAGAATACATAATATTATATTTCAAGTGTCATTTAAGGTGATACCAGTCTGACTGGTTTGACAAATGGATCAAATGTTTCGTCTCCGAATAACATCGGTTCTTTAGTGAATTTAAGTGGACATCAGGCAATGGTATCTCAAACTGTAGCAAACGTAGTATCTGCACCTGGAAGTACATCGCATCCCCTTATAGGTAATATATTATTAAATATTTGTTTTTTATATTATCAGTTATTATACCTTAATCTTCAATCAACTTTGCGGACTAGTTATATATATTCGACGTTTTTACAGTACCAGAGAGGATAAGTTTTTAATTTATAAAGATCCTAGACATTTTTTATTATTATTTTTTTGAGAGCACACGTGTTTCTTCTTGCAGTACGCATACTTTTTCTCAAGTAAGATTTGCCATGTTTTTTAGATTAGATCAGATATATATCAAACATGGCTACAATACATATACTTACATTTACACAAACATACACATACACACACTTTTGGTATTCAACAATTTTGTATTATCATAATATCTACTATTGAAATAAATTTATTTTACCACAAAACATTAATTATCAAACATAAGTTATCTACAATATGTTATTCATAATACATCATACTACACAGCATTACAACAAAGTAGACAGAATGTTGCTGCGATACACGCCACAATTCATACACCGTCAAAGCCACCTGCTCGACCTGTGCCACCTTCTGTGGGTATGTCAACTATACTAAATGTTTTGTATGTGTATACGTCAATTTATGTCCTTTTTTGAAGCTTTAATCTGATGGCTTAACAGAGTGCTATGATTTAAAACATAATGTTGTTATATATTATATATTTGTTTAAAATTATTTTAAATTTCGCATAAATATTGACAGTAGGGATGTATTGGGAAATTGTTGTCGACTTGTTTCTTTTTTTACTTGAAAGCATAATTTTACAATGAATTAAATAACACTTTTATTTAGTATTTCCGTGTATTTTCTAAGATACTCGCTTATAATCAATTATATAGAATTAGCTTTGCAGGATTGTTTTTCATTCTTTTAAATCTCAAGATAGGTAAGCATGAAACAAACAATATGTGTTTTTTAGATTATTGTATTTAACATCATATTTCAAGAGAAATTGAAGCAATTCTAGACTCTTATCACAGATTCCTTGCTAAATTTCTATAAAATAGTAACCAGAGGGAGAGAGAGAGAGAGAGAGAGAGAGAGAGAGAGAGAAAAAAGAAAAGATATTTCTGAATACGAATTCATGTAATGATCATAAAATATACCCATACCTAATTTGATATAGAAGTGGTTTTAAGAAATGAGTTTATATTTTACTGAAATCCATATGTAACGTTTTATATTGCAGCAGTTTTTCTGTAAAAGTACGCAATTCAATCCCTGTAACTAGTATCTTTTATGCTGACACAATATTCCGTTTTGTGTTGCAATGTGTAGGAATTAGGATGGTTCTAAATCTTTTTGATGTAATAATTTTCTCCACAGACTGAGGACATTATTTAAGAGAAAAGAAACTCACATTTGCGCCATAATTACTGTTGCTTTCTTTTTTTATTACTTATATACATTGTATAAATGACATGTTGTCTTTTATATTTATTCTAAAAGATAGAAAATTTGTTTAAATATTTCAATATAGAAGTAAATATGATCTTGTTGATAAACCACGTTAAAATGCTACGATTGTCCGTAAATTAGAAAGATCGTAATATTATCTTGTAATTACAGGGGCAGAATTTTCGTTTATCAAGAATTATATATTCTCATTTAATGCACCTGTCATATACTTTATATGTTTTTGTTTACGATAATTGTTTACGTAGTTTTAATATCTGCATTTATTTGTTTTCGATACTATATCTTTGATAACACTTTTACTTTTCATATGGTAAAATAGGAGTCGCGTCTTCTCTGAATACCGCAAGTGGTCCCCCGCAAAGGCCTGCACCACCTGCAAATATCGGTATGAGCAAATCTGTATTGTTATCGCTGCAATGTATTTACTATACGCGGTGTTTACATATGTAAAATTTGATTAGTATTTAGTGTCCAATCGAAAGTAGATGTAAAATTATATTATATATTTTAGGAAGTAACTTTACACCCGCGACAAGTGGTCACCCGCCACCAAAACCAGCACCACCTTCGTTTCCAAACAGTCCTGTTGCAACAGGGATTTCGCCGATAAAAGTTTCATCTTCCGTTGCTGGTGCGTCAGTAGCTTCTTCGGTTCCATCTGTATCTGCTTCTACTGTGGGTAAGAAATTAATTAATATTTCGGCTAGGAATGCGCTTCGGAAATGGCGGACATACATTATTTAGCGCTGTATATTTGTCGATTGACCATTGAGACCATCATTCGACCTGATGCGAAAGGCTAGAAAGGCTCTACAAGATTCCTTTTCGTCAGTATATTTAATGTAATTTGTTTTGCTAATCAAGGTATTCCAACGGTAGCATCAATTGCTTCTTTAAACACAAATCCTATATCAATGACTGCCTTCAATATGGCACAAGCATTACCGACACAACCATTGTGTACGGGTGTGGTTGCTCCTATGAGCGGAACTCATACCGTTATGCCAACCATTGGATCAATAAATACTGGTATATACTAAACTGCAAAACAATGTTTCGTGAGTTTACTTGCATCTATTACGATAGTAATTCGATTGTCAACAAATTTAATGTTCTTTATTAGGCACTGGAGTTGCTACATCAGTAACATTACCATTAGCATCCTCGACAACTGCAAATAACGGCACACTGGTTAATGGCGCTATTACGCAAACGCCGGTATCTACAAATACTCCGTTAAGCACAACAGCACGTCCACCGAGTATAGATAGAGTAGGCTCAATGGATTCACAGCATAGCCAACACTCTGTCGGTTCCCCACAATCCACAGAGTGGGCGGTACCACATCAAACCAAACTAAAATATACTCAATTATTTAATACTTGGGACAGAACTAGATCTGGCTTTTTGTCCGGACCTCAAGCAAGAAACATTATGGTGCAGTCGCAATTACCGCAGTCTATACTCGCTCAAATATGGTATATATAGTAGAATAATGAAATAGCGTTTTCTCAATTTCTCCTGTACTTTTGAAAAGGAGAGCGCGAATGTTCAAATATATGTTAACAGGGCTCTAGCTGACATGGATTCGGATGGACGTTTAGGTTCCGAAGAATTTGTACTTGCGATGCACCTTTGTGATGTCGCTAAAGCAGGTGAAAAAATACTTCCAACGCTCCCGCCAGAACTCATTCCACCTACATTTAGACGGCAGCGTCAAAGCAGTTTAACGCTGTCCCAAAACGCGACAGAGAACATTGATCCGTTAGCAGGCATGCCACAGGTATGTATATGTGTATACACAATTGCGTATTTATGTTTATTCACAATTAAGTGGGTATGTGTGGGTGTGGTGTGTGCGTGCGTGTGTGTAGAATCGATTAACGTTGCTCGGAATTGATTTTTTTTGTGACAAAAAACTTAAAGCAAGTAAAAATACATCTTTTTACAGACTTCATTTGAAGATAAGCGTAAGGAGAATTTTGAGAAAGGTCAGGCAGAATTAGAACGCAGACGTAAGGCGTTATTAGAGATTCAGCGAAAAGAACAAGAAGAGCGAGAACGAAAAGAGAGGGAAGAGGCCGAGAAACAAGAGAAAATAAGGCAAGTGGCATCATTTATCGAATAGATAATTGTTCTCAACAATGTAGGAAAACATCGCGTTTTGTGATGATACAGACTGGAGCAGGAAAGACGAAGACAAGCAGAAATCGAGAAACAAATGTTGAGGCAAAAAGAAATTGAACAGGAAAAGGAAGAACAACGAAAACGCGCACAAGAACAAAGAGAAGCAGCACGGAAGTAAATGTTTCACTTTTTACTAAACTCGCTATTGAACTACAAAGGACAAAATTAATTGTTATACAAATCAATACAGTTTCTCTAAAGTAGCATTATTTTATGATATATAGGGAAATGGAAAGACAACGACAATTAGAATGGGAACGACAAAAATCGCAAGAGTTACAAGCTCAAAGACAAAAAGAACAAGATGTTCTCCTCAAGTTAAAAGCAAAGAATCAGACCTTGACCATTGAACTCGGAACACTTGTAAGTACGCCAAGGACCCTTAATTGATTAAGACATGTTGTCATGTTTTTCCTTATCTTTCAGAATGATAAGGTGAAAGAATTGTCGCAAAAGATTTGCGATACTCGGGTAGGAGTCTCAGGTGTTAAGACAACTATCGACGGCATGAGATCAACGCGGGATACGCAATTACAAGAAATGGCCACTTTGAAAAATAAACTTCGAGAACAAAATCAGAGATTGTTAGCGTTGAGTCAAGAAAAAGCACGCATTGAAGCAAAAAATAAGATCAATTCAGCTCAAGATGCCGCTGGGCAAGAGGCTATTAAAATGGCATTCGACAATAAGCAAATTACTCTTAAGCAAATGAAAGATAAGATTTTAGATTTGCAGCAACAGGTGATGTTTAGTAATAAATATTAAATAAATATTTAATTCCAACAAATATTAATATCTCTCGAAATCAAATCTTTTTCTTTTTTAACAGATCGATTCGAAAATGTCTGACATTGAAAATAATAATGCTCAACTCGAAGACATTAAGACGCAAATGAAAAATCTAATAGTAGATTGTAAACAGCTATATATTACTTTCGACGAAAAGAAGAGAAAAGTGGTCGAACTCAGGGCAAGCAGCGGTAGCGTTTCGTCCGCCGATTTTGCTACATCCGCTTGGGGTGATAGCGCTTGGAATGATGCGCCCACTGCAGCCAGTGACGACACAGCTTGGCCCGCCAATGACACTGCTTTAGCGACAAATGCCGTGGATGAAACTGCTATCACTGGTGTCGCCAAATACAGAGCTCTTTATGAATTCGTAGCACGAAACCAAGACGAAATTTCGTTTCAACCTGGTGATATTATACTGGTAATTAATTCAAACGGGAATATTATTTCTATCGGTTAACTATCAAGATTTTTATGCGATAAATTTTACATGATTGGATAATATTATAGGTACCACCTGTGCAAAACGCCGAGCCAGGATGGATGGCGGGGGAAATACGCGGTCACACCGGTTGGTTTCCTGAATCCTATGTGGAGCCAGTTGATGGTGGTGCTGCAGTTGTTTCTGACAACGAACGCGCTTTCATACAGCAAGACAGTGTAGAGAAGAGAACATTAGAGTCAGTTATTTTTACTGTACTGTTATCTGTACTGTTATTTACAACACCAAGAGTTTACCTGTCTCTTGATTTGTGTGTATTCTCAGTATAATTTTCGATTACAGGGGTATAGCGGAAGTTCCAGAAAACGTATCCGATGCAGGATCCTTAGCGGGCGAAGCTCCAGTAGTGGAAGCCATTGTACCCACTTTAGGATTAGGCACATCTTGTGACATACAAGCCGTTGCTTTGTTTCAATATCGACCTACCATGGAACAACACCTTTGCTTTGAGAAAGGAGAGACTATTCATGTTTTCGAGCAGCAGGTGTGTATATATATATATATATATATGTTATACATGGAAAGCAACGTGCGTTTCATTAAATGTTATACATTACAATAATAATTACTTTGTACAGAGTGAATGGTGGTATGGTTCAACCAATACTGAAAACAAGGGTTGGTTCCCCAAGTCGTATGTTAAAGAGACAAGTACGAGCAACAAAGATACTGTATCATATGAATCGGCTGATGGCCTTAATGAATATTACGTTGCACTTTACCGATACGCATCGACAGAAACTGGCGATCTTAACTTTAATCAAGGAGAAGTTGTATTGGTTACAAAAAAGGAAGGAGATTGGTGGACTGGTTGTATAGGGGATAAAACTGGAATTTTTCCGTCTAATTATGTAGAAAAGTGTGACGCTCCTCATGAGGTATGACACGAACACACACACACACACACACACACACACACACACACACACAGAATCTTAGACCTCCATGATAACCTTTTGAGGAACGGCATCTCTGAGCGTTATCTAGGAAGAGGAGAGTGTCGTGAGCGTGGAGCGTCAGGTAGCTCAGTGGTTTAGAGCAGTCGCCCGGCAAGCGAAAGACCCGGGTTCGAGTCCTGGCCTAGCAGGACCGCGCTCTCAATATTTTTCTCTTTCTGGAACGAAAAAGATACGCAGATCTCGAACGCATGGCGTCCCGCCGCCACCTAGTATGCCCTCCTTCTATGGAACGTTGTAGAACGTAGAACGTATTAAATCAAATTGAACAAAAAAGTCCTTTACCATTTTGCAAATGACCACATAGATTTTTAAATATTAAAGAAAATTGTTATATATATAATTGTATACATATATAATACACAAATTTTCTTTAATTAATATCTAAAAATCATTTACAAAATGGTAAAGGACTTTTTTGTTCAGTTTAATTTAATGTATAACAACGGCAGACAGCGCCACTGCTCATCTACCATATTGCGCGCGATCATTCATCAATTTTTTAAATCAATATCTCTACTATTATTGCGAATATCGCAAAACAACACAGGACTTTCTTGCTCATCTCAATCCGTTCTACGTTCTCACAAAGGGTCATCATGGAGGTCTGAGACACCCTGTATATATATTTATAATTGCCAGCTTTTCAATCATTAATTTAATTACGACGTTATAAGCTGCAATTAATTGCTCATTCATTCGATACAAAAAATATTCAGAGTATTTTCCTTTTTTTTTGTTACTCTTCATCGAGAGTTTCTACAAGTTTGCGATATTGATTAGGTGGTTACATCTCTGCCTGCTAATATTGATGACTCCAGTGCTATTGCTGCTGCATCTATGGAAATAAAGAGCATAGATTATGAAATTGTTACTCCAGCAACTGCAGGATCTGTAGTACGTAATGGCGAGACTTTGTTTATATTGCATTTATGTCTTAATTTGCAATTATATCTTAACTGTACATTTTTCTACATCAAAATGCTCATTTTGTTTATCTGCTGTTGTCTTATTGATATGGATGTTAAGATTGCGGCAAATAATACGTTGGAAAAACATAAAATACATTAGTATTTATTTAGCAGGTAGAAAAAACAGTGGAACAGCTAGAAGATGAGAGAGCAGCAGCTGAGGATAGAGAAGAATTACCTGATTTTACTGCTATGGCTGCTCAACAGGTAAAATGATACAATTATAGTTAATACCACCCCCCCCCCC
>NW_022639535.1:1474371-1491169 GCF_010583005.1 Odontomachus brunneus
CCCCCCCCCCCCCCTCTTATAAGAGTATAATTACTTCTTACTTGTTTTATGCTACTTATATGTCGGTATCGCAGTATCATAAGGTATCTAATTTATATTATTATGCAAATTACGGCTGATATTTGTTGACTGCGATTTGCGTGACTATAATTCTAAATTGCTTCAATTGCAACAAGATTGTATATTGATTAGAGAAAAATCAATTTATATTCATGAAAATATCCCCTTAGAGAGGAAGAAAACCAGAAATTGTTCAAGTTATTGCACCTTATCAAGCAACTAGCGGAGAACAATTGGACTTGCAAAGAGGGCAATTGATAATGATTCGTAAAAAAACTGACAGTGGATGGTGGGAAGGAGAGCTCCAGGTAAAGAAATTTATTGTGTTTTTATTTATTATGTTTTCTATCGCTCAGTTCAGTAATAATTAAATTGGGAAAATCTCTCTTTTATATAGGCACGTGGTAAAAAAAGACAGATTGGTTGGTTTCCAGCAACTTATGTAAAACTTTTAACTAGTAGTAGTAATAGAAGTACACCTGTCTCTCATGGATATCAAGATTCTCCAACGGACCCAAATATTGGTAAATATATCCCATATAATTAATCTATGATTTTCTTTTTTTATATACATATAAAATATACATAAAATTATTATTAATATACATATAAAATATACGTGTGATTTGTTTAAATTACAATTTGTGAGCTATATTGTGAATTAAATATAAAATAGTTCTTATAGCATAGATTTCGTTTTACTCTTTTAGAACGTGTTATGGCTCTATATCCTTATCAAGCACAAAATGAAGACGAATTAAGCTTCGAAAAAGGTGACGTTATATCCGTACTCAGTAAGGAAGAGACTGCATGGTGGAGAGGCGAGTTGAATGGCGTATCTGGCGTCTTCCCGAGCAACTACGTATCATCTATGTGTAAGTATTTTTTTTGTAAATAATTGCTCAAGTCGATTTAAAAATCATTTTATGGTTTAATGACTATTATAAGTCATATAGTCCGGATAGTTACCTAAAGTTTCATGTTTTATTATTATATTAGATTTCTACTAACAACGTATGTGCACGTGTTAATATTGAATAAAATATTTGAAGTAAACAGAATATGTGTGTGTGTTTGTGCGTGTGTGTTTGTGCGTGTGTGTGTGTGTGTGTGTGTGTGTGTGTGCGCGTGCGTGCGTGCGTGCGTGCGTGCGTGTACGTGTATGTACGTGTATGTGTTTTTATATCTTCTGTTCCTTTTATGTGTGTGTGTGTGTGTGTGTGTGTGTGTGTGTGTGTGTGTGTGTGTGTGTGTGTGTGTGTGTGTGTGTGTGTGTGTGTGTGTGTGTGTGTGTGTGTGTGTGTGTGTGTGTGTGTGTGTGTGTGTGTGTGTGTGTGTGCGCGCGTGCGTGCGTGTGCGTGCGTGCGCGAATAGATAGGATACACGAGTTTATATATCAGAAATGTGAAACTTCTGGCTACGCGGATAGGCGGACGATTGTCAGGTTTTGTAACAAACCTCAACTTAAAACTATTATTTATATTACTTGTTTCTTTTATATTACTTGTTTTTTTCTCATCTAATTTTTGTCATTATTGTAATTATTATCTTTACTATTGTATTTTGTTGTTTTATCATGTTGTGTTTCATCTTATAAGAGTTGTTATTTATTAATTTGTAAAATGAATGAAGATGGAGTAAGTTGTATATATCATGAGTATTGTTAGCAAATAAATAGCTTGTAAATTAGCTTATAAGAGAACAAAGCGGTAAGAACGATTCAATGCTCATTTTACTTCAGAATTAATAAAAGCTATAACAAATAAAACGATAGAAGTAGACACAAATTTCTTGTACGATTAATATTTAGTTTGGTAAAAAAATTATATATATACAAAAAAATTTATACAAAACTTTGTATAAATTGATAATATAATTGGTGTAAGTAGCGGTTTCTAGTATAAGTATTTTATTTTGGAAGTAATTCTCACATAGCTAAAAATAATATGGTGCTTTAGTCATCGTCATTCAAATGTGCTTAGTATTCTATGATAATTGTCCGATGTTAGTCTTATTTTATTTAATGTATGTCCATTTCATACGGCTTAATTGCTACACGTATATCACGAGTATATAGAGGTCGGTCATTTATCGACCACTACATTTAAGCTAGCGAATGGAATAGAAATTTGCGGATCGAATATCTTTCTCAAATTTTAAAACAGCCTGCTTTGTCAAACAACGTCGCCTTGCATGATTGCTTTTCCGTCCGTCCGTCCGTTTTTCCGTCAGAGGTAGCCTATTTCTATAATATTTGATGTGATAAAGTGTGCTTACTTACAGTTTCAGCTAATGTTTCCGTTAATAATCGACCGAGTGGTCATATCGCAATCTTTTCATGTTATGAAATACTTTGCATAAACAACGATATATCATTGAGTGACAATCGCAATATTTTAAAATTAAAAGAGATGCTTCGACAAGACAGCTGCACCGATTATTTCTATTCTTAGTCTATATTATCTGCATTCTGTAATATCTTTTTTATTAATCATAATCTTTCGCTTTTGCTTAACACGCAGCATAAAGGATAGCCGAGCAGCAGTACAGCATTGTTGGTTAAAATTAAAGCACCCGAAGTGTAATAAGAACAATAGCAGTCTCTACATTCAACAAGGCGTATTACAACAACAGAAGTCTCAACGTTGGAGACATTGTGCATAGAAAAATGAAAAAGTGAGAAATAGGAAAAATATAGGGGAAATAGGAAAAGAGACAAAGGAAAAGGAAAAGGGGAGGGACAAAAAGGCAGACCGAGGAAAGAAGGGAGAGAAAGAAAAAAGAATTAATACGACAATGAAAAGAAGAAAGGGATAAAGCGGGAGGGAAAAAATTCGGGATTGGTTCTTCGTATTCCCTTTTCTCTCTCTCTCTCTCTCTCTCTCTCTCTCTCTCTATATATATATATATATATATATATATATATATATATATATATATATAGTCTCTATTCATATTATTTATTATATAAATCTCTTTTTTCTCTGGTGCAGGGTTGCACTCATTTCTTCATTAATGCTATCATTTTTTCTCAGACTGTTATTATGCGTTGCTAAGTACTAGGATGTACCCTTACTGTTTTACACTCAAACAATTTTCATGCAAATAATATATTCGTTACGTATAGAAACAACATATGCATCTACTATACTCGTTTGGACATCAAATTATTTCATTAGTGTTACGACCACCTGATATCTGCACCAACACCAAAGGTCTACCTCAGTTCTCTATCTATGCTGATATACAATTAAGAAACAATTAAGAAGAACAGTACATTTTTAGCTTATTCACGTTAGAAATATTTAACATTATGTCATGGTATGAATACTACTGTTATTTAATATTTAAGTAATTTGTTAAACTCACATTGAATGCATACGACACCTCATGACAGCGTTCACATTTATGTGAGAATTAACAGTTTCAACATGGATATGTTCGAGCTTATTGAAAATTGAATTTTTTCCATGATTCAATTGTTAACGTTTGAAATATTTTATTCTACGAGTGTGACGTATATCAAAAAGACCGAGGGTTCCTTTTTTTTTTTAATTGCTTGTTTCTTGCTTCTGTACATTTTAGTGGTCGATTAAAATTTACGCGGCGATTTAAGCCAATCGTTCTTTGGGAATCTCACTAAATCTTTCAGTTATTTCCTTTATTTATGCATCTTGTGTAACACGGAATAATTATAAATATCGGCGATTAAAAAAACCGCTAAAACGATTACATTATGGTTTATCTATTAAATTAATGTAAAAATGTGTGGTGCGCGTAGTATATACTAAATTTCGTTTCGATTGTCTCACGTTGAGGCCTAAAAAGTGTAAAGGAAAGAAAAATGATCTTACAATTGAATAGTCAATAGTTGACTGTTGTGGTCAAATGCGACATAAGAGAAGAAGGAGTTCCAAAATCTTGTGTACAACTTTTATTTCAGACGTTTGCAACTGTAAAACAATTTGCAAAATTAAATCAGCAAACATGATATTGTGCGAGAATGTCTTGTTTAATCGCAGATAAGACGCGAAGAAATTTCATAAAATTGAAAACTAGTTAAATTAACCAATATGTGTTAACTTGATGTGACTTTACTAAGCGACTTTGCTTGTTCGCGTTCGTAAATTCGGTGTAACTTATCGGCGAACATATCGATATAGTTTGATTTCTAGTCGCTTATTATAGGCGAATAACAAGTACATAACAGAAGACTAAGGACAATGTGCTCCTTCTTCGCAGCCTTTTACAACAGAGCCTAAATAAAATAGTACTCGTACGTGAACAATAATGCTGAGTCGCTAATATTGAAGTAAACATAAACATCAGAGTTGATTATATTATTTATGAAGTATTATCTTATATTATTCATTAATTTTTCCGTTTAGATACATCTTCCTGTGTATGTGTGTATTATCCCAATTAACTATATAGTTTATTTTTTTTATTATAATCGACAATCAGCGTCTTGTTCATCTAACGTATCGTACTATATGTAGCTTGTTACGACGTTGCGCTTCGTTACAAAGAATGTATTATAGATGTATTCAATTGTTTATTTTCTTTCTAGATATCATCTTTAGTACATATATACGCGCTCGCGCGTGTTTGTGAAACTTTGGTGTATCCGTATAGCAATTGAATGTATGTCTAGCTTCTTTAGGGATTCCTTCGAGAGAGATCTAATCATAGAATAATTTAGGAAAGCAAGGATGGAACGGCTAATAATTCCATATGTGGGTGAAAATCAAGCGCACAACGTATTTATTCATTGCTATTCAACTTTTACGAGTCCTATATAATCCTTCACGGCAGAAGCGAGTAAATACGTTATGTCACAATGGTAATATAATGATGTGCTTAATAATTAATTGACTATTTCAAACAATCCATAATCCACAGCATAATGTTATTCTAAGGTGATGGCGGGATGTTTAAAGCAAGTTGTGCAACTGGTTATCTTTAGTCAATGTAGTTGTGTAGCGCGTTATAGCCCTAAGATTGTTACTATTTGCAAGTTGTTTATTCACTGTAACATCAAATCTCATCAAGAATCTCATTAGGGTATGATGTAATTTGGGACATAGTGGACAATGTTGTAAGAGAATATGAAATCTCGCGTATGACTATACGAATCTTGTGTGTTCACACACTTTATATATACATATAGAAATATTATATTATGTTTACACACCCATACGCGCGCGCGCGCGCGCGCACGCTCACACACACAGACACACATACACACACATACACACGCGATCGCGCACGCGCTAACACACACGCAGCACACGCATATATATTTATATATATGTACGCCGATGTTCTTACACGTATGTAAACATATTCATATGTGCATATACAAATACGTTCGCATCTCATACCGCTAATTGAAATAAAATATCTGTCTGTTGTAAAACTACCCTTTTTGCGTAAACGAATCAAACGTTATTCGATATTATCACTCGTGCAAAGAAAACATATTTTCCACTTGATATATTTTGAAACTTTCAACTTATATATTCTTGTTTTAGCATATATATTCTTTCTCCCTTTTTGTAAGTTGTCATAATAGCTAGTGACCAGGGAAACATTTTTTGTATATATTTTATGTGTAGCGAATGAATCGGTGATCGATACAGTGATATGTCACGATCCTATGGAAAAGAAACGCCAGGAACATATTAAAGAGCTGATTGTGACTGAACAGGCCTACATAGAAGATATGAGGCTAGTGCATGAGGTATTCCTTCTATTTTCTTAAATTTAACTCGTTTCATTTGTTTATTATGCCGAATTCTTTCACACGTATATATCTAGAGTATGGTATATAATTATTCTTCCATTTATCTGAAAATCTTTGATGTTAATTTGAAGTAGATTTATTATTTAATTTATGTGTGTGAAAATAATACCCACACCTACATGTACATTAAACTAAGTCTCATCCTTTGTTAAATTTTGTGCAAACTTCAATTTTAACATAAAATCCAAGTTAGTCGTCTCAATATCCGTGCCAATATTAAACAAATGCCCGAGTCTTTCCTGAGTTATTTTGCAAATGACAATACGTGGGTACTCGAGTACCATAATCAGCGTATATGGCACCTTGGAAAAACCAAAAGGAAAATCAACCATTATAAAAATTATTAATAGATGATAGCAATCATAAAAATTATTAATAGATGATAGCAATCATAAAAAATCTTGGTTTTATATCGAAAATTATTTAGATATAAAAAATGAGTTAAGACGAATAAATAACTAGCAAACACTGGGATATCGCATACGTTTGAACTTAATTAATATAGATGGCACAGAGCTAGCATTTTTATCTGAAATATTTGTTAAATTTAGCAAAATATCTTTCTATGATGCCTATCCAGATTAAGGTTAGTCATTTCTCACAAGTGTGGTAGACGAAAAAGACTAGTGTTGAAAGATAAATGTAAATCCTTACATCTACTTAAATTTGCTTACAGATATTACTAGAATGCTACTGCTGTAAATTTTACGTATCACACAATTTTCTTGCAGATACAAAAAAAATAAATTTTATCTATAACGCATAGAATTTTCTACTTGGACTAGCAAGACACTTTTTTAAGTGATAGCATATTAGGCGGGTATTATCCGCGTTTTTTTGGTTTTGAATAATATTCGTCAATTTTATATCCGATTTATACCAATAGAAAATGCATAAAGATGAAGGAAAAATCGGAAATCTCTAGAACACTTTAGACCTATACACATTTCGTATACATACGTAGGTTTATTACACGTTTTAGGTTTTCGAGAAACCGTTAATCGAGAGTCTAGTCTTGAGCGTCGACGAAATAGAAAAAATATTTATTAATTGGAGAGATATTATCGCGTGTAACGACAACTTTTTAAGGTAACCGGGATTCATTTATTAGTATATGCAATAGAATATATCTTTTATAAGTGCAAGGATAAATTTTTTCCAGGACTTTAAGAATAAGAAGAGATAATAGCTATACTGGAATAGTTAGAATGATTGGAGATATACTGTGTGAAAATGTAAGTATATTTACGATTTTAACAAGAAAAAAGATCGCACATGCACGTATATTTCAATTTATATTTATTAATACAATTTGATATGCATTTTGCACAGATACCTAGGATGTCAGCTTACATAAGATTTTGTAGCTGTCAAATATCTGCCGCTATGTATCTGCAACGTTTAACGGAAACTTCGCCGGAATTTGTTCAAGTTGCGCACGCGTGTCAACAAGATCCACGAACAAAGGGAATGCCATTAAGTTCATTTTTAATTAAGCCGATGCAAAGAATAACCAAGTATCCACTTATAATTGGCAAGGTGTGTTTTCCTTGTCCTTTTTCGTTTGTTTTATTGTATGTATAGATTTGTGTGTTTGTATCAATAATTGTAAATTATATATTATACGATAAAACTTGATGATTATAGATCTTAGAATATACTCCGATTGATCACCCCGATAGGCAATATCTTCAAGAAGCATTGGCAAAATCCGAGGAATTTTGTACTCAGGTAAAAATCAACAGATGGGCGAATCGATATAATACATGAGAATTGTAATGTATCATTTTGATGTAAATGTTGCGTTTGATAGCATGTAGCATATATGTATCTTATATAAATTTGTTTCATTATTTTTAATATCGCATATTACATAGGTAAATGAAGGAGTAAGAGAGAAAGAAAATAGTGACAGGTTGGAATGGTTGCAAACGCACATAGTATGTGATGGTCTCGAAGAGCAACTTGTTTTCAATTCCTTAACTAACTCATTAGGTCCACGGAAACTTGTACATTACGGTATACTTCATAAGGTAATGAAAATTATATAATAATACCATAGGCTTAAAGACTGTATTCAATGAAGATTTCACATCAGTGTCATGATTTCTTTTTTACAGTCAAAGAGTGGCAAAGAACTCGTTGGCTTTCTTACAAATGATTTCCTGCTGTTTGCCCAACCAGTGAAATTTTCGTTGTCAAACTGTCAGCAATTTTCATTTGAACGCAACAAACATAAAAAATTTAAGATGTATAGAAAGGTACATGGGATTTTAGAGAGTTCTTTAATTTCTGTAGGGAAAGTAAGAAAAAGAAAAGTAAGAAAATTCCCTTAGGGAAAGTAAGAAAAGGGAAAGTTGCTTAGTTTCCTTAGGGAAAGTAAGAAAAATTTACAAGTCAGAAATTTTTATACATACACACACACGTTCAAACACACCTATACAATTGTTGTGCCACTATCGAGAAAGCATCTTTTTTTTATTTAGCCAATATTTCTCAACGAATTGTCTGTGCTCGGAGAAAGCGAAGGAAACGAAAACAGTAGTAGCCTAAGCGGAAATAACGTAGCTGACAATTCATCGAAAACTCTAAGACTGAAAGACCTAAAGAAGCTAATAATATTATTAGCACCGTCTTCGAACGAGTGCTCATTGTGGATGAGACGAATCGTAGAGGCGCGTAAAAAATTTTTAGAAAACGAAAAGAATTGCCTGCAGAGACAACGATCGAGTAAGTTTATGCAAAATATTACTTTTGCTTATTCTACACGTGTTCCGTACATAAGTTACTGTTGCCTCCTGATATTGTTTGTAAACGAATACAGAGAGTATTTACATAATGCTTATATATTGTTTCCTATTGACATCGTGCATCACGATATCGCGCTTATATGTTCGCATAGATAACTGTCTGAAATGTAATGTGATAAATTTAATACAATTTGATTCTCGACAATATCAATAAATGGTGATTTATATGGATGAGCAGAGCAGGCGCAATTTGGGGCGTGCGGCAGAATTCTTGTTACTGTGCTCGAGGGTTTCAACTTGAAAGCCCCATCCGGTAAGCATCCGGCATGGCGCGCATGATCAAGGCATGACGCATGATAACTCGCTTCATATACTTATTAATATAACATCGTAGTGTATGCTTGTGTTGCATGTAATAGTATATCTTGTTGTATGTTTTAATGTTGCATTAAGATAGTATACGTAATAAAAAATTGTGTATAACGGTAAAGGATAATTTGTTATGCACTAATGAAGGGTCAAGCTAAGAAAACGGATTTCGTGTACTAATCTTGGTATTACAATTGCATGTAGCGCTTTACTAACAGAAATCTGCCATGTTTATAGTTCGCAGGAGAACTCCCGAAGGTAGACTGCGACTAGTAGTTGTGGAAGCTGAAGATCTTACCTATGGCAGAAAAGGTAGAGTATTCGTATTTAAAAACGCCTCTGAATAATTGTATTCACGATATCGAACAATGGTTTGTAAATCAATCTTTATCAAATTTGTTGTAGACAGCGAGATTGCACCAATTCTGTCATAGTTATAATTCATTATGTTTTTGCAATGCAAGATTTTCTTCTCTGGTATACAGCATATATAACCATTTCGATTTTCTTCAGTTCCACAAATTACGTTTATTTTATCTATATTATACATCAAATTTTCTCTAAATTAAGTAACGCATGTTCCATAGCAATGGTTGGGATAGTCGTAAATAAATTAAGACTCGCACACATAGCAGGATATATATATGTGTGTGTGTGTGTGTGTGTGTGTGTGTGTGTGTGTATAAAATAATTCTTTAGCTATTATCTATAATTCGATATCAAAGCATTTCAAATTTTACTATATCATGTCTAATGGAGAAACTGTGGATATATGATTGCTGTTTCTGGGGGATAACTTGAGTGCTATGTGGTTGTTGGGCAAGGATATACAATAACGTTTGAGAGAAAATGAGATATACTATTACAAGATGTTATAACACTATTTAAGAAAATTACAAGTTATTGTACACGTTCCTCGTCTCATTCATGAGACTGGAAACTCTTACGTGCGAATGTATTGCTTTGTTCTGTTGTAGGAAAATTTAATACATTTTGCAAAGTGTCTATGGGTTCTCAAGAGGAAAGAACCGGTGTCGTATCTGGAAGTAATTGTCCTTTATGGGATGCGTCGATGCAATTCCAAGTGAAAGATTTACTCGAAGATACTCTTTGCATTACAGTGTTCGATAAAGGGTATTACAGCCCTGACGGTAAGTTATATGTATAATTGTTTTTTAACGCGAAAATTTTCTGTACTTTTACGCGAGTACATTAAACTATTAAACTGGCGATGTGGTGTGTTGTTGACGCAGAGTTTCTTGGTCGCGCCGAGGTCAGAGTGGCTGACATAATGAGAGATAGCAAGGATTCCTGTGGACCGATCCAAAAGAGGATAAAGTTACGCGAAGTCGAAAGCGGCGATGTCGTTCTCAAGCTTGATCTTCGGCTATTTGGTAACAGATGAAACATATAGTGCGAATATCCAATTGTGCGTATTTACATAAAAGGTACAAAGTTTATGAGGAAGTGATGTGTGTGTGTGTGTGTGTGTGTGAGAGAGAGAGAGAGAGAGAGAGGGAGAGAGAAAGAGGGGATGGGAGAAAGAGAAGAGATGGCGAAAAGTTAATTCTGTCATTCTTATATTTTTTTTTAGAAAAGAAATTTGAACATGTGTGGCGTATAATCATAATTTAATTCTGATACGCATGTACATGATATATGAAAATGCATAAGAAACGCATTTGTGATATAACATAGATGATAATTTGATCGATATGATATGCGATTGATTTATATTGAAGACTATTGCAATCATTCTTTTGCGAACTTTTTTTACAATCTACCTCGATATGAGTAAGAGAGATTGTGCATTTACGTAAATAACCTTATTTATTCTGATTTTTTAATTTTTTCAATAAGAAAAAATACATCGAATATATAAATTACACTATTATTACATGTCAAAAGTATCGTTTACAAGGCATTATCGATTTCTTTTATAAATCGTATTATGCGCACATTGCACTATTCTTTCTCTGTTACTACATTGACAATTGTGGACGGTACTATCCGTACGGTAGACTTTAATAGATAATATAAATTAATTACAATATATATATATATATATATATATATATATATATATATATCTGTTTATTACGCAACATTCGTCGCGATATAACAAACAGAATACTAAGACATAACATTGCTCAAAGACAATTTCTATTTTCCTTTTGAGAAATTCGAAAGACTTTAAAGCCCATTTTGCAAAAGCCGCAAGAGTATGCAGTAAGATGTAAGCAGGAAGCAAATTGATCAATGGAATTTTTACAGTCCAAGAATAATGGATTGCGGATGGTCAATTTGCTTATTGCGTACTTTTTATAGCATACTATTACGGCTATTCAAGAATGAGCTTAAGGTTCCTTGTTCCACTGTTGCGGAATCCTGAATCGATGAGGTCAGAAGTGAAAAAAACGCATGCCAAAAATTCTTGCGCGCTATTTTAAAAACGCTATTATAAAAACATATTTGCATGAAATAATACTTCAAATCGCTTAAGCATACTTGTTACACAGCAGAATAAATGCTCTTTTTACCTTGACAATCAGTAAATAGTCTTAAAATTAGAGTCATATGCAATCCCTTTAGATTATCTTATGATTTTGCCACATTAATTTTAAAGCTATTTATTGATTGTCCAAGGATAAGGATAGTTTTCAGAGCATTTTATAAGTACGTTTAAGCGGTGTGAAATGTTTTTCCATATAAAATAAATATATTTTCATATTTAAAAATAGTACGTAGGATAACTTTTGCCATACGTTTCCTTGTTTCTGATTCCTTGTTATTAATTTAGGGTTTCGCAGTAATGAGATTTTAAAAATCTTAAATTCAAAATATTTTCCCGGTTAATGTAGTATTTAGCAACTATGAAAAAATAACTCTCATTGTGGACGAAATCCGCAAGTTGCCCGAAAGATGAGGCAATGTTATTATGTTACTACCGGAGAACGGCTATTATTTTAATGATTAAATTTATTGTTGACTTTTTGAAAATATGAATTGTCTTTGAGTACTTCTAATAGGAATGGACGGTACAGTCTTTTATTGTTTGAGTTAACTGTGTCACGGGAATATATCGTTTCGTCAGGCAACGTACAAAAACATATGGTTTTCATTCTTCGCTGCACCTGCACGTTTCGTTATCTTCATCGTCCGAGTTTTTGTTTACACGACAAGAATAATAAGAAACGCGAGTAAAATCCGAAGCGAAATGTTCAATCTTTTACAGAATAAAGTTATCTTTCATCAGGTACGGCCAGTTTCTTGGGATGTCTCGATATGTCCGTCTCGAAGTTTGTATCGTCACGACGTTCCATGTCCTCTGTGGGAAATTCATAAATTGGCTTAAATCCACCAAAGAGTTGTGGTTTGAAATTATCAACATCGAAGTCATTTTTCTCGGTCTGCGTATCCATTTCGGAGCTAGCCAGCTTTGCATCATCGTTATCGTTATCTAGTTTTTTGTCTGCCTCTGCGGGTGGCTCGACGACGACGACGCTCCAACCATTTTTACTAGGTGTCTCGGCACTTATACTAGCGACAAAAGGAGCCATAAAGTTCTGTGGCATTGGTGCCGAGTTGGAAGAGCTGGATGGCTGCTGAGAAGGTAGCAACACCGTTGTCGTTGCGTCAATATTCGTAGCAGCGTCCTTGTCGTCATCGTTGAAATGACGAGTAGGATACGCCGCTGCGTGTGTCGGTGTATAAACGTAAGCGATCGGCGTTGGCGTTGGTGTCGATGTCGACAATGATGTCGGCGTTGTCGTTGTCGATGCCGATGTCAGGATTGGTGCTGTACGATGCAGTGTTACGGAAATTGTCGCGTCATTCTTCTTTTGAAACGGGAGAAAATCTTGCAAGTAAGGAATTACATTTGTGGCATCCTGTTCATTTTTCTCATTCTTTCGATCGGCTGCGATTACGGGGGCAGTTTGTTGTCTTTGCTCGCTAGGTACCAAGAGAGGCGTTTCTTTCGTACCACCAGGAAACATCGACGTCAGATCGGAATGCTCTAAGGGATATGGGAAGTCCGATGCAACGGGTGCGGGTCTACCATTGTAGACTTTATGGATCTTCTCTCGCTCGTCCTGAAGCAGAGTATCGGGTGGTAGTGGCCGATGAGGTCCCCGAGTACCCACGACGACACTTCCGTCGTCGTCGTCGTTGTCGTCAACCTTTTCTTCTTCCTCTTCTTTGGAATTGCCCGAATGTATATTAACCGCAGTATTGACTGGATATACAACATATACAGGTTGCTCGACTATCTCCAACAAATCATGATTATCCGACTTTCTACGTTCCGCTTGGTGCGCGAGTACAGGTTCTATATGTTGCGTAAGTCTGGCTTCATTTTCGTCATTGTTTGTGAATTCGCCATGATGTTGTATCATTTGCAGAGTCGTAACGTGTAGAGGATCCGCCGTTCTACGCTTAGGGAACAGAGGCGGCTTCGGTGGTGTTATCGGCGGTTCCTCTGGGTAACTTTCCAAGCTTTCATTTTCGCGTTCGTCCACGATTTCACTCTTACCCTGGTCCCGCGTCTTGCTTTCGTTGTCATCCTGGTCTGTGGTGTGATCGAATGACTTGTTAAATGGCAGCGTATTCTCTTCGGTGCTTCCACGCGAGATCGATGATACGATCGATGGAGGCCGAAACTTTCGTATCGTCGGTTCAATCTCGTGAAGTGAAGCAGCGTTATCCATTTTCGAAGTCGGTACAAAAGCTAACCTAACTGCGTGGATTGGCGGTGGTGGAGGATTTAGACGCTGAAGATACGACGGTGGCGGGGGAAAGGGCTGACGTCGTGACGCCGGATGATTCTGTAACGGTTGTTTAATTCTAGTAGACAAGCTTTGTCCAGCCGGCATCGTTCCTATTACATCCGAACCGAAACGATGGCCATACGACGCTTTTGTATTGGGACGAAATTGAGGCAAGATATTCGGTAGTTTTGCCTCGGGCGAATACGGACGTCTCCTCGATCCTACATCCAATGGAGATCCCGAAAATCCCGAATGTGGCTTAATGCGTGGTGACAGCGGTAACCTTTGTGGTCTTGTATGGTCCGTTCGCAAAGTAGTATCGTACTGGTATTGATAGTACGGCGGTGGTCCGGTACTTTCCGCAGGCGGCATTAAATTTTCGGCGAGCTGTGGCAAGTCTCCGCTAGCGTTAGCAACAGGGAGATTGATCTTTGTTTTATTTATCGCCGTTGTTGTTAAGGTTACCTTGGGTGGTAATTCGCGCATATTGTTATCTGCTTCGTTTACGACGGCGATACGTTCCTCCGTAATCGTCTCCTTGTTTTTCGTTTCTACATCCGATAAAGTAAAATGGTTCGCGTCCTTCTCCTGGCTTCGATCTCTATTTGTATCAATTGTCGCAATTGAAGCAGCAGCAAAGGAACTTTGAGATCTCGGCGGTTCGAGTTGGTTGTAGTTCTTTAGAACACTGGAGCCGGGTGGCCACCATTTCTGTATAACGCGATCAGGACTCGGTTCTGCGACGGAAGCAGGTGGTTGCTCGTATTTAATTTCCTTGGTAGAACCATGTGGATTATTGCGAAGAGGCCAGAACGAAGTCTCGATGTCCGATAAACTGCCGTAAGGATTCTCTCCAATGGCAGTCCCAACCGAGTAATAACCTCCCTCAACGTTCTGACGATTTCCTAAAACGAAAGACACGGTATCTTGATCCGGCGGAATTACGATATTACTCGTGCTTTCTATCACAATGCCAGCTCCTACTCGGTCTTGTACCGATTTGACCGTTGATTTATATTCGTGACTCGTGTTCGGGTCATAGCGTTCCGTAATACTGTGTCCTAGATTGTTAATCAAAGACGAGGAAGCTGCTGGATGTTGCGACATTATTGAAGATTGTAACGAGTCGCTTGCAAATAGATCCTGCTGCAGAAGCATACGCTGCGTAGAAGATCCAGAAGGAGCGACCGTAGTAACGGCTGATGTTGTACCCTCCGACAACTTGGTGGTGACCGCATTGGCAGTCGTACTTGCTGTTGAAGTCATTGCATTGGCAATAGTTATAGAAAGTGTCGACTGTGTAACGTGCTTTTTCGATAAATCTTGAAACAGTAAATCGCTTTCCCTGTTATCATCATCGTCGCTGCCATTGTCGCTGTTGACCTCATCCTCATCGCCATCCTCACTTTCATCCTCACTCTCACCTTCATCGTCCGGCGATTCGTAAACGTCATAAGAATCCTTATATTCTTCGTGTTGCGTCGATGGCTTTGCACGAGATGGTGCGAAATTGTTGCGAGTTGGTTGATTTTTGTAGCGAATAACAGTTTGCGTCTTTTCTGTCGTTTCATCGTTCAGAGATTGCGTCGACATGTTGCTTGGACTTTTATAAGCTTCCACGTGACTAGAAATTTGCAATTGCTCTCTCGACAATATATTCTCCTCGTTCTCCTCTTCTGGGGTAATGCGATTAATGGAATCAAATACTATTGGAGTAGTAAATGGTTTCCACGTGGTTACAATAGGCGCTTTAGCCGTAGAAGTTTTAATTGAAAATGCAACAGTCGACAGTTTCGTTTTGAAATCACTGACAGTTGTAGCGTTGTGTGCGCTTGTGTTCATTATTGACACGTAAGGGTTTCTAGTGGCAAGTATATACGAGTCGCTTTCAATGTGATAAGGTCTATGATTGTACGTGCTGTAACTGTTGGTGCCACTTTGCACCTTCGTATTGGCATACGAATTTGAGATCAATGGATATTTATCATTACCGTATTTGGCCGAAGAGTAATTAATGGGTAAGTTTAAGAAATCGTGAAAATTAACTGTATATGTATTGATCTCATTTGGACTAACGTCGTCGTTATCGTTACCCTTCGTCTTTCTATGCTCTGCATATGTGTTTTCTTCTCCGTAAATTTTTTCCGAAACATTTACATTCTCTTTATTCTCGTGCTCGTGATAACGGCTAGTGTAGTTGAGAGCTCTAACAGGTGGTGCTTTCTCGAAGTCGATCTTACCGGTTATCGGGTCCTTCTCTAAAGAAAACGGCTTACCTCCATTGAAGGCGAAAGGATACGGGATATGGTAACGTGGAACGTCGTTGTCGATTGAAGCAGAAGACGCGGTACCGACAGCGACAGTGGCAACTGTGCTTTCCTCCGCTATAAGATCCGGGTCAAGGTCGTCTACATGTCCTTTATGTTCTAATGCAAAGAAATTGTCGATTTTTTCAGATCGAGACTTTGCTCCAGCGTTATTGTCCAGGTGACCACCCATCAAGTATTCGCCTGACACGCATATCAGAACAACGAAGAAAATCCACAGGCATTGCCACATTTCTCACATACGCCCGGTATCTGAAAGATGTTACTTTCTGTTAATCTTTTTCTCTCTCTCTCTAACTGTAGCTTTTATCATGTTGTACACATAAATCGATTGATGGTGTTACAAACGGTATAATAACAGCACATTGCACAATTGCACAAATTAATTTAAACTTTATAATTGTACCCATGAAGCATTACATGACGAGAAAATGAGACCGTGAGATTGGTGAACAGACATTACGATATTATGAAAACGTTCAACGTAAACTGTAAATAGTTGTAGAAACTCTTGTGCAGTAAAAGGCTCGGCGGTAAAATTTTTTTGTTTTCGCGATACTTTGTTTTTGGTCAATTTTGAATATTCGTTGAATACGAATCGAATGTTGCTGGTAGACGTATACTGAATACAACATCATAATTTTCTTTTTTTTAGACTTCAGAGAGAGAGAGAGAGAGAGAGAGAGAGAGAGAGAGAGAGAGAGAGAGAGAGAGAGA
>NW_022639535.1:1491449-1511811 GCF_010583005.1 Odontomachus brunneus
GAGAGAGAGAGAGAGAGAGAGAGAGAGAGAGAGAGAGAGAGAGAGATCTTGTGACTATATTACCTACACGTATACGTTGTTAACAATCGTTAGTATTTGATCCGAAAACTCGAAGAATTGGAGAACTCGTATGCTTCCAAAATACTCCGCGCATGGGATTTTATTTATTAAATATCAATTACTTATCTTTGTTATTAATTCAATATTCCGCTAGTTCTGCACCTTTTCACCGTTCAACCTAACGATTCGTCAAATTAACACAGATAATATATCGATCACAAATGATAAAAAATGTGTGAAACTTCTCGTTAATAATCATGTAAATATATGACAGATTATTTCTCTCGTGGATAGTGTAACACTCTGCGTCGTTATACCTTGATCAAGTGAGAAGATTGTGTAATAAATCAGACAGACGACCACGAAGATTCGCTTGGGGTTTCCTGGTGCTCCTGAGAGTTATTTACATATCCATCGATTGGCTGAACTTGATAATTGTAGATAACGGTTTCGTACAAACTTTGACGTTGGAGAATTATTAATCTTTTCTCGCGAACTTGACGATGCAATTGGTGCTCCAAGGATAAAAAGTCGAAGTCACGAAAGATCTGCAGACTCGTAACCCTGGAAGAAAGACGTATTACGACTGAACAGCCTTGTCGTTTAACTGGTAGGAGGAAGACGAAGAGGTGGCAGGAGGATACCGGTGGTGGCGGTGGAAGAAGATCTTGTTTGAACTGACCCGAAGAGTAGGAGAATGTACTCTCGAGAAGGACTCTCTGTACGCGATCGAGGAAGAAATGAGGAAACGGATGATTACGAAGAGCCAATAGGTAAATCTCTGGTGTAGCGCGAGAAATTAAAAGAATAACAGAAATTTGTGTGTTATGCTGTGTGAAGCATACAAAAAGCGAGTACGTTATAGTAGAGGAAGTCATATAGGGAATAAATATGTACTATTTTTGCGTTCAAAAAGTTGCAATTCAAATAGTTTCGCAACTTTGTTTCCGTAAAGTATGAAAATTTCAATGTGTGACAACCGGTTATTATCGAAGAATTTGAGCCAAGTATACGTATCAATTAGGGGACAAGTAGGATGATACGATGAAGATATCGTTTAACGTTAAAGTCAGACAATAAATGATTATATTAACAATGAACATATAAATTCGAGTTTATCCAGTAACTTTCGAAGAGAAGCAAAAATCTGGGAATCTTTAGGGTGAAGATGTAGAAAGAGTGGGCGGGCACGTTGTCGTATTGTGGAGATTGTTGCCGCTAGCGTTACCGTACGACGTAACGTATGCGATGCAGGATATGGACATCATCGTATAGAAGCAACCGTTTGTTGCTGCTGAAAGGTACGCAGTCAGGGACGGAGAAACGGTACGTAGAACAGTTAGACGACGACCCACATTGCGCGGAGTCTCACAGACCCGCTGCGTACAGGCCGGCGTACCAGTTTCTTCGACCTTGCACCATAACCAAACGTCAGACACGGAAATTCTGTTCTCTTTTGAGATTATTAACAATTTGGCTGCATTTTCACAATCGCAAGCATTTAACGATTGGTATCGATTTGCCACTGTTACAGAGGCAAGCTAAGCATTTTGTGATGACTAGTCTTACATTACGAATGTTCAATGTGATATTTGTTAGTTTTTACTCAAAATCCACTGTGATTTATCTTTTGAGAATATAACGTGCGCACGCACGCGCGTGCTCACCAATCAACTACACGCACATATTATGTACGCGCGTGCGCTTTAAATTTAATCTGTTATATGTACTACAACGTAGCATGACATAGAAAGAACTTGTAACCATCATTTTACATTAGTTGCAAGGCGCGTGCAGTCAGATACTCTGTATCATCATAACTTTGTTTTCGAGAGAAATATTTTCTTTAATCATCGTAGAGAGAACATCCCGGGTGTACAATGTTGCGAGTCGTGAGTGTTGTTGTTGTATTATTTCTGATAAGCGAAGCAAAAAAGCTTGAGGCAGGACCGAGTAGTGAACAATGGAAGGAATTTCAAGACTTTATGGAGTGGAAGCGAGAGAAGCAGCAGCGCGAGTATGATACAAACGAATACACGATGCAAGTTGGTGCGATTAGATTCGATCGAAATGCACAAAGGAATCATAACCGAGATGTACCAGATCCACCGCCAGTCGATCAGGCGGCATTAATGGCCAGATACGTCGTTAATCAAGCTGGTAATCTATTAATGCAATATTCAGTACGTATGTACTGAACGTAATTTTTCTGATAATAACAAAAGTATTATTTTGATCTTATATTATTCGTACGTCCCGATCTTTTAAAAATGCATATCTATTACTTTAAGAAAAGAATGAAATGAAAGAGTAGATCTATTCAAAGTATAAGGCGCGTATGCGTGGTAACTCGTTGAGTAATTAACAATACCCAGACCCAGATACAGAGACACAGAGGTGTTAAACATAGCTCTTTATCATTTTCCTATATGTACACAAAGTCGAAGAAAAGACATGTAATATTATTATTATCACGATTTTGTATATCTATCTTTATCGACAGATTGGGCGTCCGTAGCAACGATAAGCACACGAAAAGACACCCAAACGTTTCCCGTAGCAAATTTAATTTCTTTTAGCGATGGGCTTATCGGAAGTGGATCTGGAATCCCATATATGTACCTCACTCCTCTTGATTATACTGCTCAAGATCTCGCTGTGAGTAAAATACAACATAGAAAAATAAGAAAGATATAAAATAAAAAAGAACAATGCCGTTATAAACGAATAAAGAATGACATTTTTAATGGATAGATTTTATTGCGCAGCGTTAATTTTCATGAATTTCTACGCATTATACGTTTTTTAATTTATATTTGTTCTGATAATCATTATCACGAGATAACAAGTTCAAAGACGTACTACAAAATGATAAGTTGGGTAACTCAGAAATCGTTGATCGTTTCGATGTCGACCGATGAATTATTTCTCACTGAGAAATCCTCAGCTTTGTTCGAGCTTAAATAAATCAGCGGAACATACTCTCTAAATTTTTTGGAGCGAAAATCTCACTCGAAAAATGGAGTGACAGCCGAGTCACTCAAATTAAGGTGACTTCTTATTCTTATAGAATCAATTCCTTCGCTTTATATGAAGTGAAAATTTTCACTCTGTGTTGCGAATTTTCGCTCGACGAATGAAATGACGACCGTTACTCGAGTTATAGAGTGACTTTTCACTTGCGTATTTTCAACTCGTGAAAGAGTGAATAATTTGGAAATAACGTATATACTGTTATAAAAAATCATTACCATCAGTTAATAACAGTGGTTCGATAGAAGTAAGACGAATGACTCGAGAACAGAAGTTCTCAGGTCCCACTACGGTCAGCGTATTTTTTCATGCTTATAAATGGAATTAACTAAATAGTACGCCACTAAAAAGATTGTGCAATAATCAGAGATCTTAGTAATCACAAACAGGATATAGAATTTATAAAGGATAAAGGTTTTTCTTTTTACCTAATTATAAAAATTCATTTTACTTGGAGTGAAATTTTCACTCTAGTTGGAGTCAAATATTCACTCTTATGAAAAGTGAGATATTACTCCATTCAGAGTGGCCAGAGTGGTTACTCTGATAAAAAAAAGTTTATAGAGTACGATAGAATAAAATAATAATTTTCTATCGTTTTGAATATGGATTTTGGTTCGTGAATTTACAAAATGTGAATAGTATTCTATCGTATACAATAGAATATAATAGATAGTGATAGAATTTCTATTTAATTTAGTTTCCTATAGAATACAAAATCGTGTATAACCAGATAAAATATAATAGGATTTATATTAGAACTTGCGAGCGAGAATGATGACAGTTTAAAGAAAATAATTCAAATTGATAGCGCTATCAATTTGAGTCGTTTTCTTTAAGCTGTATCATTCTCGTTTGCAAATTCAGATATGAATCCTATCGTATTTTATCGTATTTTATTTGATTATACACGATTTTGTATTCTATAAGAAATTAACGATAGAAATTCTATCACTATTTATTGTATTCTATTGTATACGATAGAATACTATTCACATTTGTGAATTCACGAACCAAAATCCATATTCAAAACGACAGAAAACGATAAAACGATAGAATTTTATTCTATCGTTCTCTATAAATTTTTTTACCAGGGTATTTTCACTATCGCTTAGAGTAAATATCCACTCGTTTAGAGTGAAACTTCACTCCAAAAAATTTAGAGAGTAATACCGTTAATATTCTCAGAAATCAGGTTTTGTATACAAAAAATTCTGTATTATGGTTTTATTTTTTTTAATTACGAGCACAGTTATATCACTGTCGATTATATCGTGAATGTCTTGGCGGTATGTATATGTGTACGATATCCTTGTACATGTATCGATATCCACGTACGTATATATTAATAACTGGTTTTTATTCAAATTACGACAAATTTTTTTTATTGATTGTATCAGACGCATGATCAATTGATCATTGCAGAAGGACCATCGGGCATCTCTTTTAATGACGCTGGCGCAAGGCAGCTATTGTAAAGATAAACAATGGGACCCAATGGATCCGCGGTGTGCTAGAATTATCCTGACTGGAAAGATTAAAGCAGTTAGTACATTCATAAATTATATACTCGCGTCTCTCGTATTATTTTTATATAAAAATATTGCGGTTTTTTTTAATGTAACAACAGCTAAACGACACGAGTGCAGAGTACCAATTTGCAAAACAAGCGGTATTCGGTCGTCATCCACATTTGGAAAAAATGCCTGCAGGTGATATCACGTTTTGCGGAATGTTGTAAAATAATGATTCGCATCTAATTACACCGCATCATTCATTTATGCGCAGATCATCGATTTTTTTTCGCCAAGTTGAAGATATTAGCGATTGCTTTATTAGACACCTTTGGTGGACCGACTTACATTAACGTGAAGGATTATTTGCATCCACCAGTGGATAATATTGCGGAAGAATTACAACGTTTTTTAACGAAACGGGCGTCTCAAGAGAATTTTAATGTCGCCTTAAACCTCCCAATTTATGAAGCTCGTAGAACATAGAATTGTACATATATATAGATACATACTGTAAAAATCGAAAAAGTTGCATAAAAAATTTCATGTTGCATTTGTATCGCGAGCGTGAAAGACCTATATAATATACAAATATATACTGTACAAAATAAAAAGAAAACAATATTCAATGTATATAAAGTTCTTATAATTTAGAAATAAAATTGTATTATTTCTTCAACACACATTTCTGAGAATGCAAGCTAAAGTTGTCGGTAAAAAGAAGGCTGTAATACCTTTATTTGTACGAATTTCAGATCGCATCTGCAACATCTAATAGAAAAAATATATCTTCTAAAAATTAAAAAAAATTTATAAAAAAACACTCCTCTGTTGGATACGGGGTTAGATTTCTTTTTGTACCTGATTACCTTCAGTAGGAAAAACAGCTTACCCTCATAGCAAAAGATCTTGAAGGGATATCTTGGGGACTTGGGTGGACATTTAGAAGTCCTCGGAATATTTTTAGGATATTTTGAGGACTTATGCGGACATTTAGCAATCCTCTGGATGTCTTTGAAACATCTTTTAAATTTTGTGCTATGTGGGTAATCAGCGTTTTGATATTACGATCATTGGCTGCGTTCAGAAAATATAGCTGATCAGTGAACGGTCAGTGATTATTGGTCCTTACTGTTAGATCTCTAACTTTAGACCAATTACGTTAACTAATTACGCAACCGTTGTATAACCGTTGTGTCTTTTGAACGCACCCAATGGCTGCGTTCAGCAGAGAAAGCTGCTTTGCACTGTTGTAAAATTCGTGAATCTGATTGATACATGCTCTTGGATTCAATTCAAATTAAGAGCATACTCCAATCAGATTGACGAATTTTACAACAGTTGCAAAGCAGTTTTCTCTGCTGAATGCAGCCATTGGGCGCATTCAGTAGAAAAAGCGCTCAGTGAGCAATCAACGATTATTGGTTCTTGCTATTAGATCCCTAAATCTAGACCAATTACATTGACAAATTACTCAACTGTTGTGCAACTGTTGAGTCTGCTGAATGCAGCCATTGATTACGTTAAGCAGAAAAAAACAGCTTAATCAGCGCTTTGCGCTGCTAGCAGTTTTGCAACTGTTGTAAGACTTTCTGCTGAACACTAGCGGCTTATGCTTTATCAACATGTTTACTAAGCGTCGTAATTTTTTTTTTCGGTATGTTATGTATAGCATGTATCATATATAATATGATTAAGCTGTTTTTCTGCTTAACGTGATCACAGTCAGTCACAGGTCTTTCAAAGACCTGCCTAGTATCCACTGATATCTATATGTAATACATGGATATCTATATGTAACACATGGACGTAAGAATACCTAACGGAGCGAATTGTCGCGAGGGTGAAACTTGAGGGGTAGGGAGAATGATTGTATGTATTGTAATCATAGATATAATATATCTAGATCGAGCGTTTGCCTTTATTTGAGGAGTGGGGATAAGAGCACGTAGAAAAGGATGCATTTTGAGACCCTGCGTTCTCTCTCATTCGCGCATGTGTATAAGCGTATGCGTAAGGAAGGTTACAGAGATACGCGAATGAGAGAACGCAGGGTCTCAAAACGCAATGCATCCTTTTCTACATGCCTCTTACCATGGACGTAGGGTGCGGTCCAACAACCGCTACAAATGCTGCGCAGCGTTTCTCCCTCTTGTTCTATTCTTCAGATTTGAATGAAGAAAGAGAAAGAAGTAAAAACGTTACAAAGCATTTGCAGCGCTCGTTGGACCGTAATATACATTGATCCCGCATACGGCCAGAAAAGTGAACCCAACATATAGAAAGAAACCATAGACATAGGGTGCGTTCCGTTTCCACGCATAATGCGCATGAAGCGCAGCGTTAGAGTGACAGAAATACGAAAGTAACATAAAATGAGAGGGAGAGCACTCGGGTGAGGTTCTCGAACCTAGGTTAGATTAGTTCTCGAACGCATGATCTGCATCAGCTCCGAGGTAGTGCATGCGATCTCATGCGTTCGGGAACTAACCTAACCTAGGTTCGACAACTTCACCCGAGAGCTCTGCCTCTCTTTTTATCTCACTCTTGTATCTCTGTCACTCTAACGTTGCGTTTCATGCGCATCATGCGTGGAAACGGAACGCACCCATAATATGCATAGATCCCGCATACAGTGAAAAAAGAGAAGCCAATAGTACAGATGTTCTGTTCTTTGTCTTTTTCTGAACAGACAAAGTGTGCAATAAGATTTAAGTAAAACGTTTATTTGCCAGTCTAGTCAGGATGCTGTTGCGCTCTATATTATGGAAACGAGAAATGGATGCACGCGCGACAAAAAAGTGACAAAATAGGAAAAAAACTATAACTCCTCTATTCTCTCTTTCTTTCTAGATGTTGGCTTCACTCTATTAGACGACAGAACATAGGGCATTCGGAGTCCATGTATACTATTGGTCTGTTATTTTCAGCTGCACTGCTGAACTGGTGCAATAAGTTAAAGTGAGACAAGTATATGTTTTTTCGGGTGGGACCCGATTGACCACGATACGATTGGACACAGATTGTAATGATTGGTTCGACCTAGTAATTCACTAGATAATTGATTGGCCTATCGGTTGCACTCCGACATACGACAGCGATATACGACGTATTGTAGAACACGCTTCACGCTTTTTCACAGTCACACTGCACCGCTGAAATTCAGAGACAACAGCTGATCAGGGATCGGGCCGATTAGAGTCCCTATATTCAGAGTCTGGCCAATAGAGTGCAAGTTCTGATTGGTCGACAATTTGTTCACTTTTATCAATTTCACTTTGTTTTGAGATAGAGATCCTTTAATAAGAGATCGGACACCGTCGCCTGTAGATACTAGATTTGCCATGTTTGAGTCCAAACCGGAAGTATACTTATCTCACTTTAACTTATTGCACCAGTTCAGCGGTGCAGCTGAAATAAAACAAACCACTGCTTGTGTTGTCATTCAGCTAATGGCTTGGTTTACATCGTGCACTTGATACGCGTACTAAATAGTAACTTTCTATTAGATTATCTTAATATCGACGATATATATAAACAACGGTATATTAAGCTGGTATAATGCTCATCAACAAAACGTATTGTATTGATGGGATGCGTTGCTGTTGATATGCATGGACGATATAAGATTATCTAATAGAAAATTACTATTAAGTACGCGTATCAAGTGCACGATGTAAACCAAGCCAATGATCCTAACCAGAAGTGTATCCCAAACATAGCGTAGCCAATCAAAACGTTGACATATGGTGTCCTATCTCTTATTACAGGATCTCTATTTTGAGATATATAATCGATCCCCTGGATTGCGTTCCATAACTCTACTCGACGGGTAGAGTAGCACTTAATTGACCAATAAGAACAAAGATAACTAGGATTTCTTTATCATGATTGGTCAATTACGCTGCGTTCGGAAACACACACTGTGTGCACACAACTAGACGATAGCCGTTGGAGTGAGCGAAATACAAGAATGAGATCAAAAGAGAGGGAGAGTACTCGAGTGATGTTTCCGAACGCAGCCTTAAATATACTCTACCCACCGAGTAGAATTTTGGAAGGCAGCCTTGCAATGGGAGCGTCCCGATTGACCACGGTACAATTGGACACAACCAATCGATGAAAAGAATTATCTAGTAAATTACTAGGTCGAACCAATCATTACAATCTGTGTCCAATCGTATCGTGGTCAATCGAGTCCCACCCCCTTGCAATCATAAAGAGAGAGAGAGAGAGAGAGAGAGAGAGAGACCTTTCTTTTTAATCTAACCTAACTTCTAACCTCCAACTTACTGACGTATGTCGAGTATTTATTTGCATATATTATAAGATCGAAGAAATTACAATTATTAGATTGAAGAAAATTTTATTAAAATATTTTTCTCGAATATATACTTTAATTTGTTACAATGAGTTTACCTAGAATATTGATTGCTAGCACGAAAGAAGGAAAAGCAAAAGAAATCGCAGAGAGTGAGTAAAATTATCAATGTGAGATCGATATTGTACAATCAAATCTTTTGCGTGAGTTTTTTCTGGTTTCATTTTTTTAGCGATTGCTCGAACGGTGTGGCTAATAATATATTGTCATTAGTATATAGCTTAGTTGCTAATAAGTACCATGATATTATTGTACCAAGGAACATATAGATGTTACAAACACAAAATGTAGATATATATATAAACTTATGAAAAAGCAGTGCTGTTTTTTCCAGTATTTCGGAATTTATATATATTATATTCTTCAAGCAATTGGTAGTCATAAATTCCATACACAAATGCTGATTCAGCTGTGTACATTTGTGTCGTAAGAAAGCATTTTGTTGAACAGTATGTTGCTTTGAGTCGCCTATGTCTTTTGCTAGAAAGCAGTCATCATTAAGCCACTTACAAAAATGTTTTTGTATGTTGTCCATATAGACATAGGTGCAGTACATTTATCAGAGCAAGATGATACTGTGGATTATTTGTGGAACATAGATAACAAATATTACACATCACAGGTTTTGGTGTGTACCACAGAAAAGCTGTCCATCAAACTTTCAATGGAAGGAGTGGTTGCATTTATTGTATACCATGACCCACAGACAGTAAGACACGAGCTTGCACTAGACAATTTAATAATAGCATTAATATGTTTTGATAGCGATTGATTTTTGTAGGACAAAGTTGATCAAGAACTGGAACACTTGGCATTATTGACCACTCAGTCAAGTTCAGCTGAAGTACTTTTATTTTCCTGCAGTGCAATATCCGACACACTTTTAAGGGATAAGGGTACATATTGCAACACAAAATATTGTCTAACCTTTAGACAGCCATGTTTCTCACAATCAACTTTTATATTTGTGAACTTGCAACTTTATCATATTAGTCAACTTTATGCAGCAGCTTCAAATTGTTCAAAGCACCTGATTTGACAAGTATAGGAGGCTCTGATTAAATTTTAGCCTCGGACAATTTATTTTTACAAAACTGATTTTAATTACTACAATAAAGAGGAAAAGTTTTAGTATTTGAAAAAAACGTTGAAATTGATTAAGAAAAGGTCAATGAAGCAGTGGAAGAAAGTGGGACGATTTAGATAAGAAAAATTATAATGTTGACGATTGTTAATCGCACTCGCCACAAATAATTACTTTTAATATCTATAAATTGATGTATCTTTCGCTTTTTATAAATTTGTTGGAAATCTTTGAAACAACTGTGACAGCTTCTGGCTGTCTAAAGTTTAATGGCTTAGTTTACATCGTGCACTTGATACGCGTACTAAATAGTAACTTTTTATTAGATAATCTTAATATCTACGATATATATAAACAACGATATATTCAGCTGATATAATATTCATCAACAAAACATTTTGTATTGATTGAATGCGTCGCCATTGTCGATATTAAGATTATCTAATAGAAAGTTACTATTTAATACGTGTATCAAGTGCACGATGTAAACCAAGCCATTGATACGTGAAAAAAGATCGCAAAGTAAGTTGCAATTATAAAGTTAATTCTTTGTATACTTTCCAGTATTGAATTGGTGTGTGCAAAACAAATTCGAGCTAGTCGAATTAGACCAAACAGGAGATTCAGAATCTGATATAGAAGGCAACAAATATGGTATCGAAAGGATTGTAGAAGCTCTACACGCTCATACATGGTCTAATATCGTACTGAAAGGTTGCGCGCGAAATTGTCACTATTAAATTACTACTGTCAAGATAGAAAAACCTGTATAATATCTCTTTCTATTTTTTTTTATAGACAAATAAAGATTGTAGTGTATTTTGTTACAGATAAGCCATGTATGGAGGAAACACTAGAAGTAAATGAAATTAGAGAATTATTTGAAAACATCCGGTTAACTTGCGATCCATCCGAGACACTACGTATGCAAGATATGCTCGGTCAGTAGGGATCAGAAATAAGGACAAGTATATCCAACAAACGTATCGTTGTATATCATATTGGAATTTTTAGATGGTATCATGGGTGAGCATGCAGACTTTGGAGAGTTGTTTAGCCAATTGATGGCCATGAAGGAACATGCTGCATCTTTACCGACTAACGAGAAACGCAGAGTAGCTGAACAAATAGTGACTGCATTTTGGAGGGCCATAGGCGGGGATCTTCTGGAAATTGAGGAAACACCTAACTAGATATCACTCCTTGTTTCCAAAGGAATTTGAAACTAACTAGCTCAGGACTAGTAAGATACAATTCGCGACGACTGTTGAACACGAAAAAAAATAACTTGACAACGTGTACAGGAATGCACCACAGCAAATAGTGTTATACAGCGAAAAAGTTACATGTAATTTAAGTGTATAGTGTCTCTTGTGTGAGCATGCAGATGGAAAGATTAATTAGCATTATGAAATTGTACATCCGTACGATAAGTAAAATATACTTGAGAATAATTTAATAGTTGTCGCAATATATTATTTTGAGGCTATTGACTATTTACGGTGGAATTCTTGAAGCGAGGAATTACGATTTCAGATGCGAGGAAATGCATGTTCAACATTTCTGCAAAATATATCAAAATAAACAAATATATAAAAAAATGACACTTTCCTGGTAAAAAAAAGTTGATAGAGAACGATGGAATAAAATCCTATCGTTCTATCATTTTCTATTGTTTTGAATATGGTTTCTATATACAAACTTGTCAGAGTAAGGAGAAGTTTTTTAAGTATTTTAAAGTTGTGCTTAATCAGTTACAACCTTGGTAAAAAAAAGTTGATAGAGAACGATATAATAGAATTCTATCGTTCTAAATATGGATTTTGGTTTTTGATCTCATAAATGTGAATAGTATTCTATCGTATACGATAAAACACTATTCACATTTGTGAATTCACGAACCAAAATCCATATTCAAAACGATAGAACGATAGAATTTTATTATATCGTTCTCTATCAACTTTTTTTTTTATCAGGGTTGTAACTGATTATGCACAACTTTAAAATACTTAAAAAACTTCTCCTTACTCTGACAAGTATGTATATAGCTCACTGAATTTATGTGACAAACACACAGATGTCTATACTAAATTGCTAACAGGCTATCTAAAAGCATATAACGGTTTGTATCCGATAGAGTTTCCGGTGAGTGTATGAAGTTGGCACCCCACTTTTTGAAAATCGAACATTCTGATACCGCAATAGATTGTTCTAGTTGCTCCAAACATTGTTCCAAAAGGACAAATCCGTAAGTTGAATTATAAGTCAAAAAAATGTTTTTGACCTGGCACCCCATTTTTTGAAAATAAAGCATTCCGATACCGATATAGATTGTTCTAGTTGTTCCAAACATTGTTCCAAAAGCACAAATCAATAAGTTTAATTATAAGCCCGAAAAATTAAAAAAAAGTTTTTTGACAGTCTATCGGACCAAGAGTAAACTTATACTATCTTTCTTGTTCCAACCGAGATCTTTTTGTTCTGAGTTGTTCTAGGCTTAAGAATTATAGTTCTAGAGTATGAGACTCATAAGATCATTCGTTCTCCGAAAATTCGTAAAAAAATCGATTTGACAGTACTCGACGTCAAGAGTAAACACATGCTTCCTTTCTTGTTCCAACCGAGATCTTTTTGTTCTGAGTTGTGCTAGGCTTAAGAATTATAGTTTTAGAGTATGAGACTCGTAGCGTCATCCGTTCTCCGAAAATTCATCCGAAAATGCATCCAAATAAACACGTTTATTTTTTTTATTGTTCTTATTCCACCAATTTTGTCCCGCCGCTAACTCACAAGAATTGTAAAACTCCGATGTAACAAATGTGACGGGGAACGTACTATGAGCATATCATACGGTGCGCAATTATTTATCGAAAATTCGATTATGGCTGTTTTGGGTGACATTCCACTTTGTATCAAATTAAATGAACAGAATTATACTCACGTTGGATGTGTTGTATATCATGAGCAAAATTTCGAAACATCAGTTGGCCATTACACTGCGTATGTACGTAATGGTACCAATTGGGTTGAATATGACGACTTGTTGCGTAAGCCAAAAAAACTTTCCGTTCAAGCTAAAGGCAATGTAAATATATGTATTTATGTAGAAACATAAAATATTTTTAACCCTCCGTTTGCATTATGTTTTTTACTAACGCCGTTTGTACGGTGACCCCTTTAAGTCCTGTAACATTTTTTTGTTAAACTCGTCTAAAAAATCTGAAAAACTTCTGGGATACTCTAGAGAGATTATATTTTATGTTCCAATAGTTATTTTAGTCATTTATTAACAATTTTTTGCAATAACAATTTAAATTTGCCGAAATCGACAAAAAATGTAATTTCGTAAAAAAAATTCATAACTTAACAACATATTAAAATTAACAAAAATATTTTCAGGTTTTTTAAGATAAATCTATTTTCTTAAAAAAAAAGTTCTATATATTGATTTAAAAAAGTATAATTATTTGGATGATTGAAAATAAGGATGATTGAAATATATTTCTGAGGTGACAAAAATTCAAGAAAAAGATGATTTCTTACAAAAATTAATCTTTATTATAGGAAAATTGGCGGAAATAATTACAAAATGTCATGACAAAATAAAACGAAATTGCTTCGTCGTTTAAGCCTAGTATAACTCAGAACAAAAAGATTTCAGTTGGAACAAGAAAGGAAGATGTGTTTTCTCTTGACGTCGAGTAATGTCAAATCGATTTTTTTTCGAATTTTCGGAGAACGGATGACGCGAGTCTCATACTCTAAAACTATAATTCTTAAGCCTAGCACAACTCAGAACAAAAAGATCTCGGTTGGAACAAGAAAGGAAGCATGTGTTTACTCTTGACGTCGAATACTGTCAAATCGATTTTTTAACGAATTTTCGGAGAACGAATTATCTTGAGTCTCATACTCTAGAACTATAATTCTTAAGCCTAGAACAACTCAGAACAAAAAGATCTCGGTTGGAACAAGAAAGGAAGCATGTGTTTACTCTTGACGTCGAATACTGTCAAATCGATTTTTTAACGAATTTTCGGAGAACGAATTATCTTGAGTCTCATACTCTAGAACTATAATTCTTAAGCCTAGAACAACTCAGAACAAAAAGATCTCGGTTGGAACAAGAAAGATAGTATAAGTTTACTCTTGGTCCGATAGACTGTTTGTCAAAAAACTTTTTTTTAATTTTTCGGGCTTATAATTAAACTTATTGATTTGTGCTTTTGGAACAATGTTTGGAACAACTAGAACAATCTATATCGGTATCGGAATGTTTTATTTTCAAAAAATGGGGTGCCAGGTCAAAAACATTTTTTTGACTTATAATTCAACTTACGGATTTGTCCTTTTGGAACAATGTTTGGAACAACTAGAACAATCTATTGCGGTATCAGAATGTTCGATTTTCGAAAAGTGGGGTGCCAGCTCAAAAAATCATTTTTTTTGTTTTATTCGAAAACCGTTTCGAATGAAGCAATATCACTTTGGAACAATGTGGTACAAAGTCAGAACAATCTGGAACAACTTTCAAAATTATAAATTTCAAAAAGTGGGGTGCCAACTTCATACACTCGTTTCCGGTGCATGCGAGAAAATGGCTACCGACACATATTTTCACTACGCTTAGTAATAAAATTTTTTTGTTGAAAATGAGCAGAGCAAATAACATCTAATATTATCTATTTTTTTGTTACATTTTTTACATTTTTTGAATAAGATATTTTATGGCATTTTTGGTTTTACGACAGTAATTTAATACTCACGCTGAATCGCATTGTACGGTGTAAATACTCACACAAGTGACACAATGTCACACACACAAGACCACTGTCATTTTCTCGCATGCAATCGAAAACCTTACACGACACACGTTCGAAGCTTTAATTAGCAATATAGTTTGGTATAGACATCTGTGAACAAACATTAGTAGCGCTCTCTGAGATGAAGAACTCTTGAATGAGAACTAAATATTGGTTAGGACATAGGCCGGTATTCATTGTCGAATCTTATTTCAAGATTGTCTTGAGTAATGTCTTAAGATGCGAATACGGCTCTGTGATTGGTTCATGACATCTTAAGACAGTACTTAAGTTGATCTTAAATATAAGATCTGACTATAAATACCGGCCATAGACTTGAAGGATGGAGCATTGCCCTAATAGCACAGATGTCCAGAGGACATCCTGAGGGCATCCTGAGGACATTCTTCGTCCTCAGGACGTCCTTAGGACGTCCTCAGGAGATCTTGTGCTATCTGGGTGGGGTCTACTCTTAGAGCATATATATATATGGAGGGGGATTTCTGGCACAAAAGTGTCTCCAATATCTGTGCAAGAAAGAAAGCTATACGTTCCTATTCGTCCTCTGTGCGCATGCGTTGAAGTTGACAGGATAGGTTAGGTTATAGAGCTGACAGGAGATAAAAGTTATTTATTTTCGTCTGATAGAGCTCTGAGAATTTTTGCAGAATTTTGTATTAATTTTTTAGTACTTTAAGGAAATGCAAGAAAACGCAACTTTTGTCTGAAATATTGTTTTATACCTTTCACAGTTTTCAAGATATTTCGATGTCTCAAGTTAAATGCCCCACCCTGTACACTTGAGATTAATATTTATACATAATTATGAAATATACAAGTGATTAATAAACATTTTATTCATGTCTAAACTGTATTAATTTTGTAAATTTATGTCTAACATAATGTTTAGATACCATATCTGTAACGCATTTCGTTTCGTGATATAAACGTAAATTTATATAAATTTCAATTTCATTACGTATTAATTAATATGTTTCTATTCATTCTAATCAACAAGGTATAAAATCTGTACTTATTATTACTTTTTACTGGTATATTGCAATAATCAATAATAATATTTGTTTTTAGTGCGCTATAATAAACTTAACTGACAGAATCTGACTGTTGAGATCGTTTTCTTTTCTTTCGATGAACAGATGGCAGAGCATTGGGTTTCGTTCGTGTACCCTTAGCTTTCTTTATAAAATCTTCTTCCCGGAAATGATTAGCATATAATTTTGTGATGGTATTAAGAACGTCTTCCTTAATACCACAAAATGCTAACCATTGTTTGCGAGTTTCCTCATCTTTTGGAAATCTGTAAAGAAATAAAAAAAATATTTAATTTTATTACGTAGGGTAACAAAAAATTACAATATACGCTTAACTTGACGTAAAACCTAACCTGAATGTTACGTCTTATTATAAACTTTATTGAATGATAAATAAATAAAAGATTATATTTACTTACGTATGATAGGAAATCGATTTATCATGATTGCCACACAACACACAATATATGCAAGGCATTGTTGTCTTATATTAATTGCCTTCTTATTTTCTATTTAGAGCCCAAAGCAACTTGGACAAACTTTAGGCATTAGCCCAACAATTGACGCATGTTGGTACATGCGCGCAGAGGAGGAATAGGAATGTATACTTTCCTCTCTCGCACAGATATCGGAGACACTTTTGGTCTACAGGAGGCATACGCAAATCCCCCTCCATATATATATGCTTTAAGGGTCTACTATGAGTGCGAGGTATGAAGCAATGGTGGGGAGAGAGTTTCGATGTTCGGCCATGTTTAGATATTTAGGGCCACTTGTGCTGCCATTTATTTGACAATGGTAACATTATTTGGATTATCGAAATGATCTAAGTATTGATGGTAAATGGTATTAGATTTATTACAAAAGAAAACCATGTTATTACACTTAATATGAAATATACTGTGCATAATATTACATAAACCGTACTTCTATATATATTATATATAGAAATAACTTCTTTGCAAGTTTAATTAATCATTGCAACGACCAAAGTTTTTTTATGGTCTCATAAACTGCACTTAATGAAAAGTATCATTATAAAATATATTAATACTCGCTATTTTTATATTGCAAAACAAAGAAATATCGTTGTAACACAAAGACATTTATTTAATAAATTAATATTATTTAAAGGACACTAAATTTTAATGCGTAGATATTTTCTCTCATTTTTATGTATAAATGCTTCTCTGTATTATTACATAATTAATATAGGTGATACAAAGTACTGATAGGTGGCATCACTAGTGGCCCATATAGTGGCTGACGCTCTGATCCCCCTCCTCATCATTGCTTCATCCTCTGGTCTATGTTCCTTCATGTCCATGGGTTAGGAACCAGAGAGAAGCATGAAAGCGGCCACCAGCCTAATTTCAATGGTCAGAGTTAGGCGCATTTTCCAGACGCTATCTAACAAAATACGCCTTTACTACGTTTGTTAGGCCATAGACATAGTAAGAATAGATAGACCGAGTGTAAAGTCTGGTTTATGATGGTCGTAATCCGTTAACTTATACCGGAACCGTAAAAATTGACCAATCACAGTCGATTATTCTTCTATAATTCGATTATGATTGGTCAATTATTTTTTTTACGGTTCTGGCATAAGTTAACAGATTACGGCCATCATAAACCAGCCTTAAGGTTGTAACCGGGCCTCGTCCGAGAGCCTCGCGTTTTCTTACGTTTGAGGGACTTACCGACTTCTTCCTTTGTTGTAGGATGTGTCCTCCTCGGTTCCAAGTCTTGGGTCCTGCTTACTTCCTTGAGATAATTAGATCCGCTCCAGTAGATGTGATTCCAGATCCTCCGAACAGTCGCCAGTCGATTTTTAGGTAAATCAATAAACCCTTACTGGGTTTCTCTATCCTCGTAGAGAACCCTACTGAATATCCCGAAGTTTGCAAATTCGTGTCGCAGGATGCTATGCGACGCACTTATCGAGGTAATGACCGTATAATGAATGAATCAACGAGTAAATGACTCGAATAGAACAATTTGTTAACACTGGTTTATTTAACAACTTATATGTTACCGTTTATAAAAGGGATCGCGTACACCGTTAAATGAACAATTATCGCAAGTGCACTCACGAGCGCGCGCACGAGCACGTCCGAACACCTCGGCTTCCCGTACGAGACTGCTTTCTACAAGTTTGCGAATCACGTAACTGCGCGGCGCATGCGCATTCAACAAGGTCCGCGGGACATAATTTGGACCGTCTTGTTTAAGTGTCCAGTGGACATAATTTGAATATCTGAGCCGTATGATCCGTGCGTGCTCATGTCAAGCAATTAAACTACGCCGCCCGCACGACGTTCGCGACTGTCAAACAAAATCAAACTTATAGAGTCCGATTGACATAAACATACTAAAAAGTCAGACTTATGGAGTCCAACTAACATAAACATAAAACACTGTAAGGTCGGACAAAAAGACAAACTATGGAGTCCGACTTACCTAAGCAAACTATGTTTCACGCGTGTTGAAAAGAAAAATAATAATAATTATTTTAATATCTTAAATTATGGCAGGAGCATAGGCATAGGTATAACGATCTGTCCTCGATCAAAACATCGAACCGCGAACATAAATCTAATATTCGAAACAAGACAGATCGTTACGAAAATAGGATACGCGACAAATATATGTAAACACTGCCGACCGGCCGCGAAAATCATAAACACCGAAACAGAATGAAATCAGTATAAAAGACAACGCGAAAACTTCAGAAGGAAGCAGTCTTCCGAGGCACTCCGTTGAGCAGAGCTAAGACTCCGACAGCAGCAGCTCCTCGCGAACATCGCTGTCTAGAGCTCCGCATCCTCCGCATCCTAGACATTCCTCGATACCGCTCTGCCGACTCGTTGGATTCGTAGAATCGACATCCGCGTAGACTTGTTGGATTCGTAAAGTCTACATTCTTGATTACCGCTACGTCGACTTATTGGACTCGTAAAGTTCACATTCCTCGATACCGCTCCGGCGACTTATTGGATTCGTAAAGTCGACATCCGCGTAGATTATCGGATACGTAAAGTCCACATCGTTGTTATTGCTCCGTCGAATATGGAGCATCGATATCCACGAAACCGTGCCGTCACCTCAGAGGACCGACATTCGCGGCACACCGCTGCATTGCTCGAGCGCTCGCCGAACTCCGACGTATCCCGACTCGCTGTCGCGTAACGCATTCGGAGCCGTATTTACTCGTCGAGTAACGGATCTCATCGCACAATCGAAAAATTAAAGACCCAAGCATCAACATCTCGCCGCAAGCGCGAGACAATCGACGCGTCATAATACCGCCCGCGTCCCGCGGCCGCCAGCGGCCCCAGCGTTACGAAATCAGTCAAGGCAAACGTCAACAGACTCGCACGACGAGCACAAAAACTCAAATATTAGATCAACGGCGTCGAGACAAGTTGTACATACTCATTGTAAATAGCCATTTCACGTAGAATAGACATCATCTTAATATCTACTCCACTGTCTTCACACTTATTTACTTCTGCCCGAATCCGGACCACACCGACTCGCAGCCTATCCCGCACCGAACGCAAAATAGCGTTACATAGGGTTACAAGTTTGCCGAGTTTTTTTTATTTGGTGAAGTGTTAGAATATTGGATGAAGGTTGAGTATATAGGGGTGTAGTTGCAAAATTATGTAAAATATAAAAATTGTGGGAATACAAAGTTTTAGATTTTCAATTGCATATATTTCGTAAATGGTGAGAGATACAGGGTTGTGATATAAGACCAAATGTGTAGGGCTTGAAGAGTACTACAAGTTTGCTTATATAGACCAACCTTGTATCTCTTATGTGAAAGGCAGAAAAGGGTGTCTGAATATTCAAGGTCGAATATCTCGTAAATGTGTGGTTCGTTTGCAAAGTGTCATAAGGCTTTTTTGTAGAGCTTGATGAGATCTACAAAAAAGTCTTATACCTCGTTGCAAACGGACCGATAGTTTTTGAGAAAAATAAGATTGAAATATTTTTGAAATTATTGCCCGTCTTCCAGAGAAGGAGTGGAAAGAGTGAAACTTGGATCGTATGTTGACACCAATAGTGAGTAGTCGATGAGTAATGCATTTTGGAAAAGCGATTTTTGCAATTTTTTTTTTTTTTATAATTTTTGAAAGTGGTATATCTCGTAAACGGGCGGTTTGTTAGGTTGTAACCGGACGTCGGTCCTGGCGAGAAGATGCAGGCTCGTGCGTCCTGTGCACGGGCTCGATTCTTACGAAATGTCTTGCGGTCGCCACCCGTCCTTCAATATCAACGCTGGTCTTCTCACAGGATGCCTGGATAACCGGGATGGACGGGAATCGCCGGGGCAGAGAACAACACCGTTTCGGAAGCACCAGGTTTATTATCTGGTCGCGGATTTGCCTCGTCGTCGTCGTCGTCGTCTTTTTCTGGAGAGTCGGCAA
>NW_022639535.1:1511821-1512495 GCF_010583005.1 Odontomachus brunneus
CAGAGTCGGCCGTCGTTCTCTCCTGAGTCCCTCTAACAGACATCTTTCTTTGAGTGCTACCAGGCGACTGATTCACGCGGGAAAATCTCCCGCGTTTTTCTTCGCGGTGCTCGACACCCATTGGTCGAGCGGCCCTAGTGCCTTGCGATCTGATTGGTTGCCCCTAGAGACACTAGCGCCTGCACTTAGTACAAATTCAAAATCGATAAAATCTATCATTTCTTGTCGTTTTTTACCAGTTTTTATTTTGTTCTCTTTATATTAAGTTAGCAGGACCACAATATTTTTTTAAATAGTACAAAATTATTTTTTATGGTACAAAATAGTACACAATGAGTAATAAAAAACGCAACAAATATAATTTGATTCTATCGATTCAATTCTTAATAATCGAAAGAGAGAAATTGTATTTTTGAGGTTGCTTAAATGTGAGGTTGTTTTAAGGGATAAACAGAAATATTTGCATACTTTTCTCGATGGTACAAATTAGTACAAATTCAGAAACGATAAAATCTATTGCAATTCGCCGTTTTTCAATGATATATACTCTGTTAGCTTAAAATTAAGTCCGCAGAACCACAATTTTTTGAAAAATTGTGATCCTGCTATCTTTATAGTAGGTTTAGATAAGGGAGAGGTTGTTTAAAGGGGAAAATATAAAATTTTCGATTTAT
>NW_022639535.1:1512570-1518783 GCF_010583005.1 Odontomachus brunneus
CATGTGGTACAAATTTTTTTTGTGGTACAAAATAGTACAAAATGATTATTAAGAAATGCGATAGGTCCAATTCGATTCTGCTCATTTGATTTTGCTAGCTTGAGAGAGGTTAGAGCGTGTCCTTATCGAACCGCGACATCGTTCACGTTCTGGCGCGCACTTTCGGCACTTTGCGTCGTCGATTGCGTGTCCGTCTTGTACATCGATATTTTCGTGACGGCAGTCTCCACTGGCACATCGCGATCGACATCGCTCCGCGTTCTACGTATCTTTTGTCTATCGAAAGTGAACTTGCGGAAATAAATATCGGGAGTGCCGAAATAGCGATGTGCAATCGTCGGGATGTATCGTGAGTTATTAGAAAGTGTTTCGGAATCATCGTCAAGTAAATATTCTCCAGGACAACAAAGCAATCGCACATCGATACCGTTCAAACCACGCGTATATATCTCCTGTACGAACCGCGATGTTGATATCAACAATAATAATTCTTCGTGCCGTGTGAGAACGAGTCACGCGACGCGAGAAAAAACAACGTGGTTATCGTCGGATATCGTCTTTGTCTCGCCACAATAAATTACCGAAATCCGCTTCCCGAAACAGTTATTGTTGTTTTCTTTCGGTTAACAAGGCGCGACCCATAACGCAATAGAAGTCTCGTTTGCTGGCCAGATACCTTTCTTTTTTTCGTTATTAGCAGCGAGACCTTCTTAACGTCGAGCAAATTGTAAGATACCGAGATACGCTTTGGAACAAGTGCATCGATTATTATATCGCGCGTATCGCCTATCGCCTGCCTCACATCGAATTGCATCCGAGACAACAATAAACGGCATTTGTTATAACAAAGAGAGTCATCATTATTACATCCGCCTTGGCGAACGAGCCTTCCTTACAAGGTGACACCAGCGTCATATCAGAAAGTAATCTTGATTTTTGACACAGCCACTGTTTGTCGCGACGTCTATTGCATTTCTCATTAACATCGACTCGCTTAAAGAAATGCTGAAGCTAAAAACTTAACCGACAGAATATTGACATTTTTCTGCAAAGTTTACGTCGTATTGGTTACACAGAATTACAAATGTTTTTATGCAATGAAAGTGCGTGCAAAAATTAATAGAAGCATTGCTCGATATGTGACGAAAACGAACAAAAAATTTTTAATTTAAATCTCAAGCTATCAGTTAACGTAATATTTACCTAATCCAAAAATTCCGCAACTTGCACATGCCGAAAGTGTGGATGCTCCAAACAGAAAAATTTTGAAGAAATTGTCGTAACGGCATGCCTGAGTTGCTTTCCTATGCGTAATAATAATAATTAAATAATAACCGAATAAATTAAATAATAATCGAATAAAGAAGTAATAATACTCGAATATTTAATGGTATTGATAATAATATCTACTCGACAATCGTGTGATAATATCCGCGAGTGGATAATAACGAAAGAATGATGATCGAATAATCGGTAATAACAATACCTGGGCAACGGCTCTAACAGAAACTCTAGGCTCAACAGAGACTAAGTAAACAAATCGTCGTAACGGGCTAGCTCGTGCCAGCTCGTGCCGATGACTGAGCGGCGCGTTGGGGGGGGGGGGGGTGACGCGCGGCCGGTTAGGTAAACACGCGTGCGCGAGCACGTGCTTGGGAGTCACGCCACAACGCTATCAGCCGCCGAGGCGAGCGCGTCGCGAAACTGCCGTGTTATTTTCTAAACTGTTTTACGCCGATTTTTAATACCGCATTTTAACTTCGGCACATTCAAGCCGATAATTAACACGAGTTGAGACGCGTACTTATCACACGAACAGGTATTGCGGGCTTTACCGCAGCAGGTAATTACTGCGTTTCATTTACTTCTTGTTACATTTACTTGTTAGAGAAACGTCACGATCAAATTCCTTACTGCCGATCAAATATTATTCGAGTATTATTAGTTCTTTATTCGGCTGTCATTTAACTATTTTTATTACGTATTGGGAAGCAACTCAGGTTGAACCAACTTAACTTGAGTTACTTTTCAATATGTAATAAAAATGGTTAAATAACAACCGAATAAAAAACTAATAATACTGGAATAATAAACGGATGATGATAATATTTGATCGGCATTGATTTTATCGAACAATTCTGTATGTAATTAATTGATATTACTGGATATTATTATGCGGTTGTCGATCAGACATTATTATTATTATCTATTAATTAATCATGTGTTATTATTTCTTTATTCGGCTATCGTTTAATTATTTTTTATTGCGCATTGAGAAGGAACTCGAACGTGCCGTTACAACAATTTCTTTTCTTCGTCTTGCTGTCGTGTGTAACTAGTTAATACTAATTTATTAAATTACTAATTGATACTAACTTAAATTAAATTTCTGTTACAGAGATCTAATAGAGAAGACGCAGTCACGCGGCTCTAGAGGATGCGATGACTGGGGGATGCCGCGCCGAAGGATTCGGCTCGGGCCTGTTTGAGTCGGCTCGAAGGTGAGCTTCATTGATTTGTATTCGTAATTAAAAATCCGACAAAACTAAACATTTTCTTACTTTGAATCGAGTTCCTGAATGCCTCCATTGTCATGTAACGAATTAACACTAAATTAAATTTGCTTTTTGTTACAGAAACGAGCATTCGACTCTAAGGAGATGCTGCGCTGGAGGATCCGGCTCGGGCCTGGCAGAGTTGGCGCGAAGGTGAGTTTCACTTAGTTGAATTCGTAATTAAAAATCCGATAAAAGTGGAAATTCTCTTGTTTAGAATCAAGTTTTTTAATGTCTCCATTGTCGTGTGTAATAATAAATTAAATTTGCTTTCTGTTACAGAGACGAAGCAGACGACCAGCCGACTCTTAGGGGCTGCTGCGCCGGAGGATTTGGCTCGGGCCGAGCGGGGTTAGCTCGAAGGTGAGCTTTATTAATTAGTATTTATTATTAGAAATCCGACAAGATTGATATTTCGTTTGGTCGAAATCGAGATAATTTTAATCGAGTCAAAGATCGCGTTAAATCGTTATTACACGCGGGAAAAATTATTTTTGAGTAACATCACCACTTGAAAAATTTTTATTTGTTTTGATTAAGAGATTTATTTGCAACGTCGAGAAAAAGAATAGTGGAATATTCCAAGTGTGAATGTATTCCGAAGAATTCTTCCAGCGTAAAAAATATCGCGTTTTCCTTTTTTTTAATCCTTCAATCTTCTTCACTCAAATCGTAACTAATGCACGAATCTAATCGACGAAATGGCATTTTTCTGTTCCAGAAACGAATGCAGAATGTGGCTACCCTGATCGGCGGTTTGGTGAGTCAAAACATTGATAATAGAAAGATAAAATGTTTCTCGTAGTAGTGCATGCTTATCGAATCAATGCGATTTACTTTGCTGTAGTTGTAGTATGTGTACGTGCCGTCCAATGAAAATCACACTGCTCGAAACAATTGGAAGATCGCTTTTCCAAATAATATTATTAGTAATAATGCATAATTTACATAAATTGGGCAAATAAATTTTCAAGCATTTTTCTCCCAATGTATATATATTTATTAATGATTAACTTAGATTATTGATTGATCGATGATTTTTGTCGAAGGAAATTTTGATTAATCAAACCCCAACACTATCTGGTAGAAGCTTAAAGTATTGAGTATACGCTCAGAACATTCAAAATTTTGAAAAATTATTATATTTTGTTGAATGCGATCTTCCAAGTGTCTCGAGCAGTGCGCCAACGCGCAAATGCGCCACAGAAAATGCGCAATCACATCATCTGCGTCATAGATCTTCCGTCAGTCGTTAATTTTTTCAATTTTCTCTCTCGTGTAAGCTTGAATCGCGATTGCATTTTAAAAAGTAGAGTTCATGCTTCGTTATTAAGTAAAATTCGATATCGTGCAGCACCTGCGCAAAGCGATCTAACGTGATTAAATAAAGTGCCCGTAAAATTAATTTCACGATCGTCAGAAAATTTTCAGGTTTCAATTTTTCACTTAGAGTTAAAGTTTCCTAACGCGGGACACAATAGAGACAATGCTAGCGAGCGTTGATCTCTCGCGAAAAACGCGATGTACACAAGTCAGATATGCGAATAGTTGTTTGTTTACTTACGCGGCGCGCAACAAGTTCCATCGAACGAAGACAAACGTCTCACGCAGTAAAATTTTTTGCGCGTGAATTTTGAATATACTTCAATACTTTTGATTTCGTTGCATTTCGAGTGAATTTTGAATAGAATCTTTATCTCTATCGTCACAAATAGTTTTTAATTTTTCATTCACGCTCGCGTTCAAAATTATTAATTTGATAGGTTTGAGAATTTCACCGGATCGTATTTGCGGAAGAGTCGCGAGCGAACTTCGCAGAAATATTGCGGAGTTGTTACCCGCAAAAGCATTGCGGAATTGTCTTCGCAAAAATATTGCGGAGCTGTTACCCGCAAAAATCTTGCGGAATTGCCTTCGCAAAAGTATTGCGGAGTTGTAATCCGCAAAAACATTGCGGAATTGTCTTCGCAAAAATATTGCGGAGTTGTTATCCGCAAAAAATATTGCGGAGCTGTATTGCAGCCTACTACACTGCACCCGTGAAACGTTACATTAGGGATACTCCGTGTCGTACGTGAAAATTTTGCACAGATTACTTCGTCCACGTATCAAAAGATTTCGCGAGATTAGCCTTCGATTCGCGTGTTCCCTTCGCTCGCGGATTACGTTTTTTTCGTAAGAGATTCGCGTCGCGCGTGTATCAAAGCGGTACACTATAACTCGATTGGACTGTTGCTGAATTCGTCGCACACTCTCGTCGTTTATTCGAAAGGCCGACATTTCCTCGAAGACGCAGTTCGCGATATTTTATATGCAATTTGCAACTCAGAGTATCTCCCAAGATAGACGGGATTTTTCGTAAAACCTCCGTTAGATTACCGCGGACGGGAGTGAATTACAGGCGACGTGGGTCGCGAGGGCCATTGCAATGTCAGATGCAACGACAGGATGGCTGGTGGACCCTGGACACCGTGGGACGACGCGCAATGGTGAGCGCACAATTTAGACGCTCATATAGTAGACACAAAGCGTCACTTTACGTAGATTGCATGCACGTAGACGTAAATCGCATTGGGTCCGACGGGAAGTAAAGTAAGAATTGAAATTTGCAATTCGCCGGAGTTACGTAAGAATGATGTAACCAAAGAATTTAACACTGAGATTTTCGCAATATTTCAACGAGTCAAGCACTTTCATTTCTTTAAGAGTACTGACTAGCTCAATTCTTAGAAAAAAATGCAAAAAGACGCGACTGGTAAAAAATAAGAAAACTGTTTCTTAATTCATTTCAAGCATCTATAAGGCTTGACTGTTTTCGTTTGGATTAAAAACATGAAAATAGAGTATCCACTGATAAAAGCTTATAATTATTTTAATTGGATCATTCTTGCATAACAACAGCCAATTGAAATTTCGACTCGGCAGGCTTCCTCCTCGTCGGATTATTTCTTGATGATATTGATACATTAAACTGATATATTTCAAAATGTAATATTTATATGCTCTGTATATGTTATATATTCTTTTTATGCTATATATATATGTTATATATGCTTTTTTATGCTCTATATATATGTTATATATACTTTTTTATGCTCTATATATGTTATATATACCCTACGAACACCCTATATACACTATTTGATTAATGTACTTTATAACTTCTTATGTCGTATTATATACGACATACCATCTCCCCGCAAATATTTTTTATGCATACATGTTTGTTCTTGAACTGATAACAAATTAAATTTTGACAAATTAAAGAAAATAAATTAAATTATTAATAAATTAAGCCAAGTATCGAACCTAAATGAATCGATTTTTCGATAAATTATTAAGCTAAAATTCGGACGCGAGTGATTTGAGATTCCGCTAAATCATTAAGACGAAATTCGGATCGATGTGTCATAGGGCTCAGGTAAATTATTAAGCCAAAATTAAACCGGAGTGTCGTGTTTCTGCTAAATTATTAAGACCAGATTCAAACTAGTATGCTTTGTGTTTCCGCAAAATAATTAAGATTTAGTTAAACCTGGAAATATTTTTTAAAGATTCTTTAAGAAATATTTGCGTTAGCAAAGGTATGTTATGGTAGGTTATAAGTTATTTCGCGTTAGCGTAGAGAGCACTATTTTGGATAGTTTTTTAGGGTTTT
>NW_022639535.1:1518793-1519149 GCF_010583005.1 Odontomachus brunneus
CGTTAGATTTGTTTTAGTGGCACATACGGATTCTCGTGCATGCACAGTGGTACTTACTCTGCGCATAGGCCGAAGGTAGGTTATGTTATGGTAGGTTATAAGTTATTTCGCGTTAGCGTAGAGAACACTATTTCGGATTGTTTTTTTTTTTTAGGGTATTTTAAAGAAATATTCGCCTTTGAAAATGTCTATTTTCGAAAATTACATCAGATATGCTTATTTCGTTCTGTATCTTTTCCGGGGTGAAAACGGGTGTTTGTGTGATTCTGTAGCACGCCCAGTACCTTGAAAGTATTTTTTTTTTTTATTTTTTTTTTTTTTTTTTTTTTTTTTCCAGCATCCCAAAATTACCCCCC
>NW_022639535.1:1519159-1522294 GCF_010583005.1 Odontomachus brunneus
AAACTGTTTCTTAATTCATTTCAAGCATCTATAAGGCTTGACTTTTTTTCGTTTGGATTAAAAACATGAGAATAGAGTATCCATGAAAAAAGCTTATAATTATTTTAATTGGATCATTCTTGCATAACAACAGCCAATTGAAATTTCGACTCGGCAGGCTTCCTCCTCGTCGGATTATTTCTTGATGATATTGATACATTAAACTGATATATTTCAAAATGTAATATTTATATGCTCTGTATATGTTATATATGCTTTTTATGCTATATATATGTTATATATGCTTTTTTATGCTCTATATATGTTATATATGCTTTTTTATGCTCTATATATGTTATATATATCCTACGAACGCCCTATATACACTATTTGATTAATGTACTTTATAACTTCTTATGTCGTATTATATACGACATACCATCTTCCCGCAAATATTTTTTATGCATACGTGTTTGTTCTTGAACTGACAACAAATTAAATTTCGACAAATTAAAGAAAATAAATTAAATTATTAATAAATTAAGCCGAGTATTGAACCGAAATGAATCGATTTTTCGTTAAATTATTAAGCCAAAATTCGGACGCGAGTGATTTGAGATTCCGCTAAATCATTAAGACGAAATTCGGATCGATGTGTCATAGGGCTCAGCTAAATTATTAAGCCAAAATTAAACCGGAGTGTCGTGTTTCTGCTAAATTATTAAGTCCAGATTCAAATTAGTATGCTTTGTGTTTCCGCAAAATAATTAAGAGTTAGTTAAGCCTGGAAATATTTTTTAAAGATTCTTTAAGAAATATTTGCGTTAGCAAATTTACATATTCCAAAGGTGCATATTTAACTCTGCATTGTTTCTTGGATAACAATGTGCATTAATGTCATTCTTCTCCGTCAATAACACGCCCAGAATTTTGAAAATAATTTTCCTTGACCCTAAAGTTGCGCCTATAATGTTAGATCGATAGTAGTATATACGGATTAACACGCATGCGCACTGGTATATATCTTGCGCATTGGCCGAAAGTCGGTCATATTACTACAGGTTAAGTCACGCAGAGTTAAAACGTAGAGCACCTTTTTGGATAGATATTTAGAGTTTTTCAAACTAACATTCGCGATCCAGAAATGTTTATTTTCGAAAATTACGTCAGATGTGCTTATTTCGTTCTGTATCATCTCCTGGGTGACAACGCGTGTTTGTGTTACTCTGCTCCGTCAGCAGCACGCCCAAAAGCATGAAATTAATTTTCAAATATTTCATATTCGCGCCCATAACGTGAGATCCATCGTAGTAGCAGTATATTTGTGTTCTCGCGCATGCGCGGTGGTCCTACCCATCGCATAAGTCTATAGTTGATCATGTTATGGCAGGTTAGAGGTTATTTTGCGCTAGCGCGTAGAGGACCATCTGGGATAGTTTTTTTTAGTGTATTTTAAAGAAACATTCGCGTTTGAAAATGTCTATTTTCGAAAATTACGTCAGATATGCTTATTTCCTTCTGTATTGTTTCCGGGATGACAACGCGTGTTTGTGGGACTCTGCTGCCTCAGCAGCACACCCAGTACCTTGAAAATAACTTCCCAATATCCCAAAATTGCCCCCATAACGTTAGATCCGTCGTAGTAGTACATACGGACTCTAGTGCAGTGGCTCTTGTTCTGCGTATAGGACGAAGGTAGGCTATGTTATGGTAGGTTATAAGTTATTTCATGTTAGCGTAGAAAGCACAATCTCGGATAGTTTTTTAGGGTTTTTTGAAGAAAAATTCGCGTTTGAAAACGTCTATTTTCGAAAATTACGTCAGATATGCTTATTTCGTTCTGTATCGTTTTCGGTGTACCAACACGTTTGTGGGACTCTGTAGCACATACAGTACCTTGAAAACACTTTTTCCAACATCCGAAAATCACCCCCATAACGTTAGACCCGTCATAGTAGCACATACGGACTCTCGCGCATGCACAGTGGTACTTATTCTGCGCATAGACCGATAGTAGGCTATGTTATGGTAGGTTATAAGTTATTTTGCGTTAGCGTAGAAAGCACAATTTCGGATAGATTTTTTAGGGTTTTCTAAAGAAACATTCGCCTTTGAAAAGGTCTATGTTCGACAATTACGTCAGATATGCTTATTTCTGTATCTTTTCCGGGGTGACAACGCGTGTTTGTGTGACTCTGTAGCACACCCAGTACCTTGACAATATTTTTCCAACATCCGAAAATCACCCCCATAACGTCAGATCCGTCATAGTAGCACATACGGATTCTCGAACATGCACAGTGGTACTGATTCTACGCATAGGCCGAATGTACGCTATGTTATGGTAGGTTATAAGTTATTTCGCGTTAGTGTAGAGAGCACTATTTCGGATAGTTTTTTTATGATTTTTTAAAGAAACGTTCGCCTTTGAAAAGGTCTTTTTTCGAAAATTACGTCAGATATGCTTATTTCGTTCTGTATCGTTTCCGGGGTGACAACGGGAGTTTGTGTGACTCTGTAGCATACCCAGTACCATGAAAATATTTTTCAAACATCCCAAAATCACATCCATAACGTAAGATTTGTCATAGTAGCACAAACGGATTCTCGCGAATGCACAGTGGTAGTTATTCCGCGCCTAGGCCGAAAGTAGGCTATGTTATGATAGGTTATAAGTTATTCCGCGTTAGCGTAGGGAGCTCTATTTTGTATTGTTTTTTAGGGTTTTCTAAAGCAACATTCGCCTTTGAAAAGGTCTATTTTCGAAAATTACGTCAGATATGCTTATTTCGTTCTGTGTCGTTTCCGGGGTGACAACGGGAGTTTGTGTGACTCTGTAGCATACCCAGTACCTTGAAAATATTTTTCCAACATCCCAAAATCACATCCATAACGTAAGATTTGTCATAGTAGCACAAACGGATTCTCGCGAATGCACAGTGGTAGTTATTCCGCGCCTAGGCCGAAAGTAGGCTATGTTATGATAGGTTATAAGTTATTCCGCGTTAGCGTAGGGAGCTCTATTTTGTATTGTTTTTTAGGGTTTTCTAAAGCAACATTCGCCTTTGAAAAGGTCTATTTTCGAAAATTACGTCAGATATGCTTATTTCGTTCTGTATCGTTTCCGGGGTGACAACGGGCGTTTGTGAAACTTTG
>NW_022639535.1:1523572-1524301 GCF_010583005.1 Odontomachus brunneus
GTTATGGTAGGTTATAAGTTACTTCGCGTTAGCGTAGAGAGCACTATTTCAAACAGTTTTTTTACGGTTTTCTAAAAAAACATTCGTCTTTGAAAAGATCTATTTTCGAAAATTACGTCAGATATGCTTATTTCGTTCTGTATCGTTTCCGGGGTGACAACGGACGTTTGTGTGACTCTGTAGCACACCCAATACCTTGAAAATATTTTTTCAACATTTCAAAATCACCCCCATAACGTTAGATTTGTCATAGTAGCACAAACGGATTCTCGCGAATGCACAGTGACAGTTATTCCGCGCCTAGGCCGAAAGTAGGCTGTGTTATGGTGGGTTATAAGTTATTCCGCGTTAGCGTAGGGAGCTCTATTTCGGATTGTTTTTTAGGGTTTTCTAAAGAAACATTCGCCTTTGAAAAGGTCTATTTTCGAAAATTACGTCAGATATGCTTATTTCGTTCTGTATCGTTTCCGGGGTAACAACGCGTGTTTGTGTGACTCTGTAGCACACCCAGTACCTTGAAAATATTTTTCCAACATCCCAGAATCACCCCCATAACGTTAGATTTGTCATAGTAGCAGATACGGATTCTCGCGCATGCGCAGTGGTACTTATTCTGCGCATAGGCCGAAAGTAGGCTATGTTATGGTAGGTTATAAGTTATTTCGCGTTAGCGTAGAAAGCACTATTTCGGACAGTTTTTTAGGGTTTTCTAAAGAAACTTTCACCCTT
>NW_022639535.1:1524873-1524971 GCF_010583005.1 Odontomachus brunneus
CCAAAATCACCCCCATAACGTTAGATTTGTCATAGTAGCACAAACGGATTCTCGCGAATGCACAGTGGTACTTATTCCGCAACTAGGCCGAAAGTGGG
>NW_022639535.1:1525467-1526041 GCF_010583005.1 Odontomachus brunneus
GAATGCACAGTGGTAGTTATTCCGCGCCTAGGCCGAAAGTAGGCTATGTTATGGTAGGTTATAAGTTATTTCGCGTTAGCGTAGAGAGCACTATTTCGGATAGTTTTTTACGGTTTTCTAAAGAAGCATTCGTATTTGAGAAGGTCTATTTTCGAAAATTAAGTCAGATATGCTTATTACGTTCTGTATCGTTTCCGGGGTGACAACGACAGTTTGTGTGACTCTATAGCACACCCAGTACCATGAAAATATTTTTCCGACATCCCAAAATCACCCCCATAACGTTATATTTGTTATAGTAGCACAAACGGATTCTCGCGAATGCACAGTGGTAGTTATTCCACGCCTAGGCCGAAAGTAGGCTATGTTATGGTAGGTTATAAGTTACTTCGCGTTAGCGTAGAGAGCACTATTTCGGACAGTTTTTGTAGGGTTTTCTAAAGAAACATTCGTCTTTGAAAAGATCTATTTTCGAAAATTACGTCAGATATGCTTATTTCGTTCTGTATCGTTTCCGGGGTGACAACGGACGTTTGTGTGACTCTGTAGCACACCCAGTACCTTGAAAATATTT
>NW_022639535.1:1526393-1526595 GCF_010583005.1 Odontomachus brunneus
CAAAATCACCCCCATAACGTTAGATTTGTCATAGTAGCACAAACGGATTCTCGCGAATGCACAGTGGTAGTTATTCCGCGCCTAGGCCGAAAGTAGGCTATGTTATGATAGGTTATAAGTTATTCCGCGTTAGCGTAGGGAGCTCTATTTCGTATTGTTTTTTAGGGTTTTCTAAAAAAACATTCGCCTTTGAAAAGGTCTA
>NW_022639535.1:1528040-1528118 GCF_010583005.1 Odontomachus brunneus
TTTCCGGGGTGACAACGGGCGTTTGTGTGACTTTGTAGCACACCCAGTACCATGAAAATATTTTTTTTTTTTTTTTTT
>NW_022639535.1:1530810-1531612 GCF_010583005.1 Odontomachus brunneus
GGTTTGGTTTGGTTTGGTTTGGTTAGTTAGGTTAGGTTAGGTTAGTTAGTTAGATTTGGTTTGGTTTGGTTTGGTTAGGTTTGGTTGGTTAGTTTGGTTTGGTTAGTTAGTTTGGTTAGGTTAGTTTGGTTTGGTTTGGTTTGGTTGGTTGGGTTGGTTTGGTTAGGTTAGGTTAGGTTAGTTAGGTTTGGTTAGTTTGGTTGGGTTTGGTTGGTTTGGTTTGGTTTGGTTAGGTTGGGTTGGTTTGGTTAGTTTGGTTTGGTTTGGTTTGGTTTGGTTTGGTTTGGTTTGGTTTGGTTTGGTTGGTTTGGTTGGTTAGGTTAGGTTAGGTTAGGTTAGTTTGGTTTGGTTAGGTTGGTTAGTTTGGTTTGGTTTGGTTAGTTTGGTTAGTTTGGTTAGTTATAAGGTTAGTTAGTTTGGTTTGGTTGGTTAGTTTGGTTTAGGTTAGGTTAGGTTTGGTTTGGTTTGGTTTGGTTTGGTTAGTTTGGTTAGTTAGTTTGGTTTGGTTAGTTTGGTTAGTTTGGTTAGTTTGGTTTGGTTTGGTTAGGTTAGGTTTGGTTTGGTTTGGTTGGTTTGGTTTGGTTAGTTAGATTGGTTGGTTTGGTTGGTTTGGTTTGGTTAGTTTGGTTTGGTTTGGTTTGGTTGGTTGGGTTAGTTAGTTAGTTTGGTTTGGTTTGGTTTGGTTTGGTTGGTTAGGTTTGGTTAGGTTTGGTTTGGTTAGTTTGGTTAGGTTTGGTTAGTTGGGTTGGGTTTGGTTAGGTTAGTTAGTTTGGTTTGGTTTGGTTTGGTTTGGTTTGGTTAG
>NW_022639535.1:1531807-1533309 GCF_010583005.1 Odontomachus brunneus
GTTTGGTTAGTTTGGTTTGGTTAGTTTGGTTTGGTTAGGTTGGGTTTGGTTAGGTTAGGTTGGGTTAGTTTGGTTTGGTTGGTTAGTTAGGTTAGGTTTGGTTTGGTTGGTTTGGTTAGTTTTGGTTTGGTTAGGTTAGGTTTGGTTGGTTAGGTTTGGTTGGTTGGTTAGGTTAGTTTGGTTTGGTTAGTTAGGTTTGGTTTGGTTTGGTTTGGTTTGGTTTGGTTAGTTAGTTTTTTGGTTAGTTAGGTTGGTTAGTTTGGTTTGGTTTGGTTTGGTTAGGTTTGGTTAGTTTGGTTAGTTTGTTTGGTTAGGTTTGGTTTGGTTAGTTTGGTTTGGTTTGGTTTGGTTGGTTGGTTAGGTTAGTTTGGTTTGGTTAGTTTGGTTTGGTTTGGTTTGGTTGGTTGGTTAGGTTAGTTTGGTTTGGTTAGTTTGGTTTGGTTTGGTTTGGTTGGTTGGTTAGGTTAGTTTGGTTTGGTTAGTTTGGTTTGGTTTGGTTTGGTTGGTTGGTTAGGTTAGTTTGGTTTGGTTAGTTTGGTTTGGTTTGGTTTGGTTGGTTGGTTAGGTTAGTTTGGTTTGGTTAGTTTGGTTTGGTTTGGTTTGGTTGGTTGGTTAGGTTAGTTTGGTTTGGTTAGTTTGGTTTGGTTTGGTTTGGTTGGTTGGTTAGGTTAGTTTGGTTTGGTTAGTTAGGTTTGGTTTGGTTTGGTTTGGTTTGGTTTGGTTTGGTTAGTTAGTTTTTTGGTTAGTTAGGTTGGTTAGTTTGGTTTGGTTTGGTTTGGTTAGGTTTGGTTAGTTTGGTTAGTTTGTTTGGTTAGTTTGGTTAGTTTTGGTTAGTTTGGTTAGTTTGGTTGGGTTAGTTTGGTTTGGTTAGGTTAGTTTGGTTTGGTTAGGTTAGTTTGGTTTGGTTAGGTTAGTTTGGTTTGGTTAGGTTAGTTTGGTTTGGTTAGGTTAGTTTGGTTTGGTTAGGTTAGTTTGGTTTGGTTAGGTTAGTTTGGTTTGGTTAGGTTAGTTTGGTTTGGTTAGGTTAGTTTGGTTTGGTTAGGTTAGTTTGGTTTGGTTAGGTTAGTTTGGTTTGGTTAGGTTAGTTTGGTTTGGTTAGGTTAGTTTGGTTTGGTTAGGTTAGTTTGGTTTGGTTAGGTTAGTTTGGTTTGGTTAGGTTAGTTTGGTTTGGTTAGGTTAGTTTGGTTTGGTTAGGTTAGTTTGGTTTGGTTAGGTTAGGTTTGGTTTGGTTTGGTTGGTTTGGTTTGGTTAGTTAGTTTTTGGTTTGGTTAGTTTGGTTAGTTTTGGTTAGTTTGGTTAGTTAGATAAGGTTAGTTTGGTTTGGTTTGGTTTGGTTAGGTTTGGTTAGTTTGGTTAGTTTGTTTGGTTAGTTTGGTTAGTTTTGGTTAGTTTGGTTAGTTTGGTTGGGTTAGTTTGGTTTGGTTAGGTTAGTTTGGTTTGGTTAGGTTAGGTTAGTTTGGTTAGTTTGGTTAGTTAGTTAGTTTGGTTTGGTTTGGTTTGGT
>NW_022639535.1:1538124-1538261 GCF_010583005.1 Odontomachus brunneus
GGTTAGGTTAGTTAGGTTAGTTTGGTTTGGTTAGTTAGGTTAGGTTAGTTTTGGTTAGGTTAGGTTTGGTTGGGTTTGGTTTGGTTTGGTTTGGTTAGGTTTTGGTTTGGTTAGGTTAGGTTAGGTTAGGTTAGGTT
>NW_022639535.1:1538430-1539072 GCF_010583005.1 Odontomachus brunneus
GTTAGGTTAGGTTAGGTTTGGTTAGGTTAGGTTTGGTTAGGTTAGGTTAGGTTAGTTAGGTTAGTTAGTTTGGTTTGGTTAGGTTAGGTTAGGTTTGGTTTGGTTAGTTAGATTAGGTTAGGTTAGGTTTGGTTAGGTTTGGTTAGTTAGGTTGGGTTAGGTTAGTTTGGTTTGGTTTGGTTGGGTTGGTTTGGTTAGGTTTGGTTAGGTTTGGTTAGGTTAGGTTTGGTTAGTTAGATTAGGTTAGGTTAGGTTAGGTTAGGTTAGGTTAGGTTAGGTTAGTTAGTTAGGTTGGGTTAGGTTAGTTTGTTAGGTTAGGTTAGTTAGGTTTGGGTTAGGTTAGTTTTTAGGTTAGTTAGGTTAGGTTAGGTTGGGTTAGGTTAGTTTGGTTAGGTTAGGTTGGGTTTGGTTAGTTATAAGGTTGGGTTAGGTTAGGTTAGGTTAGGTTAGGTTAGTTAGGTTAGTTAGTTAGTTTGGTTAGGTTAGTTAGGTTAGGTTAGGTTAGGTTAGGTTAGGTTAGGTTAGGTTAGGTTAGGTTAGGTTAGGTTAGGTTAGGTTAGGTTAGGTTAGGTTAGGTTAGGTTAGGTTAGGTTAGGTTAGGTTAGGTTAGGTTAGGTTAGGTTAGGTTAGGTTAGGTTAGGT
>NW_022639535.1:1539082-1539269 GCF_010583005.1 Odontomachus brunneus
GGTTAGGTTAGGTTTGGTTAGTTAGATTAGGTTAGGTTAGGTTAGGTTAGGTTAGGTTAGGTTAGGTTAGTTAGTTAGGTTGGGTTAGGTTAGTTTGTTAGTTAGGTTAGGTTAGGTTAGGTTAGGTTAGGTTAGGTTAGGTTAGTTTGGTTTGGTTAGTTTGGTTAGGTTAGGTTAGTTTTGGTGT
>NW_022639535.1:1540078-1540244 GCF_010583005.1 Odontomachus brunneus
TGGTTTGGTTAGGTTAGGTTGGGTTAGGTTTGGTTAGGTTAGGTTAGGTTAGGTTAGGTTAGGTTAGGTTAGGTTAGGTTGGTTAGGTTAGTTTTTTGGTTAGTTGGTTAGGTTAGGTTAGGTTAGGTTAGGTTGGGTTAGTTAGTTGGGTTAGTTAGGTTAGTTG
>NW_022639535.1:1540631-1540746 GCF_010583005.1 Odontomachus brunneus
AGGTTAGGTTAGGTTAGGTTTGGTTAGTTAGTTAGTTAGGTTAGGTTGGTTAGTTGGGTTTGGTTAGTTAGGTTTGGTTAGTTTAGGTTAGGTTAGGTTAGGTTAGGTTAGGTTA
>NW_022639535.1:1541986-1542770 GCF_010583005.1 Odontomachus brunneus
GGTTAGGTTAGGTTAGTTAGGTTAGGTTAGGTTAGGTTAGGTTGGTTGGGTTTGGTTGGTTAGGTTTGGTTGGGTTAGTTAGTTAGGTTAGTTTGGTTAGTTTAGGTTAGGTTAGGTTAGGTTAGTTAGGTTAGGTTAGGTTAGGTTTGGTTGGGTTTGGTTAGGTTAGTTAGGTTAGGTTAGTTAGTTAGTTTGGTTTGGTTAGGTTAGGTTAGTTAGGTTAGGTTAGGTTAGGTTAGGTTGGTTGGGTTTGGTTGGTTAGGTTTGGTTGGGTTAGTTAGTTAGGTTAGTTTGGTTAGTTTAGGTTAGGTTAGGTTAGGTTAGTTAGGTTAGGTTAGGTTAGGTTTGGTTGGGTTTGGTTAGGTTAGTTAGGTTAGGTTAGTTAGTTAGTTTGGTTTGGTTAGTTTGGTTTGGTTAGGTTGGGTTGGTTAGTTAGGTTAGGTTAGGTTAGTTAGGTTGGGTTAGGTTGGTTAGTTAGGTTAGGTTAGTTTGGTTAGTTAGTTAGTTAGGTTAGGTTAGGTTAGGTTAGGTTAGGTTATAAGGTTAGGTTAGGTTAGGTTAGGTTAGTTTGGTTTGGTTAGGTTAGTTTGGTTAGTTATAAGGTTGGGTTGGGTTGGGTTAGGTTAGTTTGGTTAGGTTAGTTATAAGGTTGGGTTAGGTTAGGTTAGGTTTGGTTAGTTTAGGTTAGGTTAGGTTAGGTTAGTTAGTTTGGTTAGGTTAGTTTGGTTTGGTTAGGTTAGGTTAGTTTGGTTAGGTTAGGTTAGGTTAGGTTAGGTTAGGTTAG
>NW_022639535.1:1542994-1543277 GCF_010583005.1 Odontomachus brunneus
GGTTAGTTAGGTTAGGTTAGGTTAGGTTAGGTTTGGTTAGGTTAGGTTAGGTTAGGTTAGGTTAGGTTAGGTTAGGTTAGGTTAGGTTAGGTTAGTTAGATTGGTTATAGGTTAGGTTAGGTTAGGTTAGGTTAGGTTAGGTTAGGTTAGGTTAGGTTAGGTTAGGTTAGGTTAGGTTAGGTTAGGTTAGGTTAGGTTAGGTTAGGTTAGGTTAGGTTAGGTTAGGTTAGGTTAGGTTAGGTTAGGTTAGGTTAGGTTAGGTTAGGTTAGGTTAGGTTAGGTT
>NW_022639535.1:1543287-1543587 GCF_010583005.1 Odontomachus brunneus
TAGGTTAGGTTAGGTTAGGTTAGGTTAGTTAGTTTGGTTAGTTTGGTTAGGTTAGGTTAGGTTAGTTAGGTTTGGTTAGTTTGGTTAGTTTGGTTAGGTTAGGTTGGTTAGGTTAGTTAGGTTTGGTTTGGTTAGGTTAGGTTAGGTTGGTTAGGTTAGGTTAGTTTAGGTTAGGTTAGGTTAGGTTTGGTTTGGTTAGGTTTGGTTTGGTTTGGTTTGGTTAGTTTGGTTAGTTAGGTTAGGTTGGTTAGGTTAGTTTGGTTAGTTAGGTTAGTTTGGTTAGGTTAGGTTAGGTTAGGT
>NW_022639535.1:1543834-1544084 GCF_010583005.1 Odontomachus brunneus
GGTTTGGTTAGGTTAGTTAGGTTAGGTTAGGTTAGGTTAGGTTTGGTTAGGTTAGGTTAGGTTAGTTAGGTTAGGTTGGGTTGGGTTAGGTTGGGTTTGGTTAGGTTAGGTTAGGTTGGTTAGGTTAGGTTAGGTTGGGTTGGGTTAGGTTAGGTTAGGTTAGGTTAGGTTGGGTTAGTTTGGTTAGGTTGGGTTGGGTTGGGTTAGGTTGGGTTGGGTTGGGTTAGGTTAGGTTGGGTTAGGTTAGGTT
>NW_022639536.1:0-1177 GCF_010583005.1 Odontomachus brunneus
GCTAATATATCACCGGTATATAGGGGACGAGCTATGGCGGGTAACCTTCTACAAGTCAGGAGCAATCAGCAAGGTGAATAGTGTGTACGATCAATAGGCCTCAAAGAAAAAAAAGTGGAAGAATAAATAAACCAGAACAACGGGTAATAACAAAGGAAAAGAAAGGCAACATCATGGGACGTAACTAAGCGGAAATATAAACAAGAGATCGAAAGCACGAGAACAATTCCGATACGAACTCCTCAGTGAACAGGATGGAGATAGAGGAAACAATAACGGAATTATTGAATACGTGGGACGAGAAAGAGGCCCAACTCCTGTGGGACAGCCTAATGGCACAGGAACCAGGAGGCTCTACACGGACACACGTTAAGACCATACCACCGGGAAAAAGACCACCACTGGAGATGGAAAAACAAAAGGCGAAAGGACCAGCTATACCGTGCCTCAAAAAACCACCATCGGCGCTAGCGGCAGAAAGGAAGTTACAAGCATTAATCAACATGCAACAAACAACAAGAATACGACCGCAGAATAAGAAAATGACACCGGTGCAGGAGAATGACGGAAGAACGGGAGGATGTAACAGCAACAGCGGTCCAGAACAACTTACATGGAGCCACAACGAACGAAAAGAAGAACGGCAACAACCAAGCAAGGCAAAAATTGGACCACGGGTAATAGCCAACATCAAATTAACAACGCCGTTGGTAGTAAAAACCGAGAGACCGCCGGTAGAAGTACACCTCCCCGGAAATAAAAGACTAGAGGTGCCATACTTTGCGGCATACGTCGCGCGCCGATACCGCAAGTACATCGACGGAACTTTGTGGCAAATCCGATTCCACCCCGGAGGAAGAATTAAGTCGATACGTGGCCGAGCCGACCACTCGCGAAATGGGGGGGTGATGTAACGATGCATATCGTTACGTAATAATAACAACGCAAGCCGAACACCGCGAACCGAAAGCGCAAGAGGACAGCGCGTCCTCCAAAACAGTAAACAGCGCGACCGCCGAACAACCGCGGTAAATAGCGAATCAAGCGAGATTCAAGGTATATAAAACGCGGCGTAATCGTAATCGAGAGATTCGATCATCCGCTCTCGAAAGAGAATCAGAACCGATCCACCGCTCTCGAAGGAGAATCCGATTCCGATTATCCGCTCTAAGAGAGA
>NW_022639536.1:3359-3572 GCF_010583005.1 Odontomachus brunneus
GCAAAAAGTTGTAGAAAGTGATGGAAAATACTTTCATTGAAATAATTTAAATAAATTTTTTACAATAAATGCTTTTTCTCAGTATTTTTTGGGCGGAGACTAAGTTAAGGTCCTAATATACTATCCATCCCACTGTCTTCACGATTATTGACATCTGCTCGAATCCGGACCACACCGACTCGCAGCTGATCCCGCACGGAACGCGAAATAGCG
>NW_022639536.1:3772-5315 GCF_010583005.1 Odontomachus brunneus
TATATATATATATATATATATATATATATATATATATATATATATAAATAATGAGAAATATTGTAAACCAACATTTTTGTGCTTTATTTATGAATTATTTTTCTTATATTGACACAATTTTTTATTCCTTGCAGCAAATAATTACCTAATTTCTATAAAAACGTCTATATATTTATAATAAAACTTGCTTATAAATAAATAGAAATTACTTAATTGAAATAAAAATATTTATTTTAGATTATTTTTATATTTATTTTGATCACACTATAAATTGTATACTTCAAATAGCAATAGTCTTTATAGAACCAAATATATATATATATATATATATATATATTTTTTTTTGCTGCATGTAATATTATTTGTTTTGAATATATAATTATTTGTAGTCGTCTGTATATTTCTTAAAGAGCTTTGCGACACTTCTACAACAGCAAAGAAACCAATTTCTTATTTCCGAACATGTTTTATTACATTAAAGAAAACATTTAATTTCCTACAGCTATTAAATAATACGTACTAACACATCTTTTTTTCATTCTACTTAATATTTTCCTCACATTAAGAAATATTTCTTTGCAAGCACAATGTTCTTTCTGTTGCGAAACACATTTTTCTTTCATAAAATACAAATGCTATCATCACAACATGTAATGATGTAAACATGTTCTTCAGTCACTAAGAGAAATATTTTATTGAAACGATTTCATCACTTACATACAAGTAAATATGCTGTTAGGACCTTTCCAGTAGATAAGGTCCTGCAATTCAGTAATTTTTTTTTTCAAACCACTTTTTCTCTGTGTGTACGGGAACCTTATTTCTCTCGCTTCTCCGAATCACTCGCGGAACCGATAGATACGCATAACGTTTCGACACTCTGTTTTACAGATGTTGTAGCATTTAAAAGATTGCTCGTAAGTTCATACATTCAACGAGCCATGTTTATTTGTAGGTAATCGTTGTTTACTTCATACACCCGGCAATCTTATATACTGCATTGAGGGAAACAATAGTTACAAAAGAATGTTACTGGATTGAATAACATTATTTACTCCACGGGTCGTAATAGCGTATTTACTTGTATTCCACTAATAACATAGTAGAAATAAAATATTTATTTCAGTGCATGATGAAAGTTTTTGCTTCTTATGAAACACGTATTTACTTAAGTAAATGATATATGCTTTTCATAAGGGAAACTAAATTTTGCTTACACACAAAAATTTCTTAAGGTGGAGGAAACATGAAGTAAAAATAATATAAAATATGTGTTGCTACATATTATTTTATGACTGTATGAAATACAAAGTTGACTGTATGCAAAAAAAGATCTTTTGAAATAAGAAATAGCTGTCTTTCTTACAACATACACGTTGGCAAAACGTTAAGAAATATAAGGAGTATTAATAATTTATGTTTAAAAAATAAAGAATATATAAATAAGACAGAAATATTTTTAATTACTTCAATACAGAATATTCGTCTTTTATATATATATATATATATATATATATATATATATATATATATATATATATAT
>NW_022639536.1:7144-8100 GCF_010583005.1 Odontomachus brunneus
ATATCCAAAACGTCATGAAACCAAGCTTAGACATATGTAAAAAAACCGCTTTGACACGTTAGTGATTTTGTTTTGGCGTCATATACTTTTGGTTGTGTGAAAATGTCTGATTTTGTGCCAAATAATCGTCATTTGCGGGAAGTGTTGATTTTCTTATTTCATTCGAAGAAAATGGCGGCTGAAGCGCATCGAGAGCTCCAAAAAGTTTACGGAGATGCTGCTCTAAGTGAAACAACGTGCCGTGATTGGTTTCAAAGATAGTCATTTCGATGTTGACGACCGTCCGCGTAAAGGAAGGCCAAAAACCTTCGAAGACGCTGAATTGGAAGCATTGCTCGATGAGGATCCGTGCCAAACGCAAGAACAGCTTGCTTCAGCATTAGGAGTTACCCACCAAGCCATTTCCAAGCGATTGCATGCGTTGGGAATGATTCAAAAGCAAGGAACTTGGGTTCCTTATGATTTGAAGCCAAGGAACGTTGAGCGTCGTTTTTTCGCCTGTGAACAACTGCTCCAGCGGCAAAAAAGGAAAGGTTTTCTTCATCGCATCGCGACGGGTGATGAAAAATGGATTCATTACAGCAACCCAAAGAAAAGAAAGTCACGGGGACTGCCCAGTCATGCTTCTACGTCGTCGGCTCGGCCGAATATTCACGCTGCGAAGGTTATGCTGTGTATTTGGTGGGACCAGGTCGGTGTTATTTATTATGAGCTGTTGAAACCGAACAAAACCATCACTGGGGATGGTATCGGTATCGAATTTAATTGATGCGATTGAGCCGAGCACTGCGCAAAAAACGGTCACAATACGAGCAGAGGCACGAAAAAGTGATTCTACTGCATGAGAACGCTCGGCCTCATGTTGCCAAAACCGTTAAAACCTACTTGGAAACGCTCAAATGGGAAGTCCTACCCCACCCGCCATATTCCCCAGATATTGCGCCGTCCGATTATTA
>NW_022639536.1:8110-8298 GCF_010583005.1 Odontomachus brunneus
TGTGAAGATCTAGAACAAAGCGAAGAAGCGATTTTTGCGAGCGGAACAGATGCGAAGGTCAGCGCGTCCCGAATTTTGTGCCCCTCGACGTCCCTTACCGGCCACCAGGACGAGGAGTGGTGGACATCGAGGAGCGAGGACGCAACGGATGACGACTAGCGAAACCTTTACTCAGGTGAATCGCACTC
>NW_022639536.1:8308-9938 GCF_010583005.1 Odontomachus brunneus
TCTCACAAGACGAAAGTTTTTACCGTAACGGTATTCAAACTCTGCCAGAAAGATGGGAAAAAGTTGTAGCTAGCGATGGGCAATACTTTGAATGATTCATTTGTAACCATTTTTTCACAATAAAGTTGCATTTTCATAAAAAAAACAGCGAGAACTTAGTTGCGCACCTAATATATATATATATATATATATATATATATATATATATATATATATATATTGTGACGTGGCAGCCGTGGAGGCGCCCGTCTCAAGAATCCCGTACCGAATTCGTGAGAATGTTTTTCGCGTGTCGCGTTGCTAACGGTTTTTCGAGACCTTTCCGAATATCGCGTTCCGTCGAATGTTTATTGTGAAGATCTAGAACAAAGCGAAGAAGCGATTTTTGCGAGCGGAACAGATGCGAAGGTCAGCGCGTCCCGAATTTTGTGCCCCTCGACGTCCCTTACCGGCCACCAGGACGAGGAGTGGTGGACATCGAGGAGCGAGGACGCAACGGATGACGACTAGCGAAACCTTTACTCAGGTGAATCGCACTCTCGTACTTTGGTGGTTAAAATATATTATCGCGAATTATCGTGCGCTCAGCCATAGCGAATATTCTATCGCTGAGAAGCTATCGTAGTTATAACACAGTATCGCGCTTAGACGGATCAGCTGTGTTTACTTTTAGCGAAGCAGCCGTCGTGAGGAACCCGGCAGGAAAAAACGGGAGAGCCGAGAGAGACAACAGGCGAACTCCCGATGTCAACAGTGTCTGGAGACGAAAAGTGTCTCGAGACAGGATTACCGAAATCTGCCGATTCTCGACGACCGACCACCCCAGGACGAAGGGGGCAGCGACGAAGGAGGATCCGCGAGGATACGCGATCCTCCCAGGAAAAATCAGCTGGCAGCCTTACCGCGACCATTGCCGCGCACAGACAAGCGATCGTGATTACCGTGCCGACAGTGAGAGAGTGAGCGAAAGAGAGAGAGAGAAAGGAAGAGAGAGAGTGAAGTGGGAAGATCCGGGGAGAGCGGAGCGGGAACGAGAGAGAGCGGAGCGAGAGCGAGAGAGCGGAGAGAGAGAGGATCGCTGCCGCTGCCGCCACCGCCGCCGTCGTCGCCGACGTCGCCGCCGACGCAAGGGCCGTCGCCGAAACTTGTAAGATTGACCATCTGCTCCAAATTTATTTGTGTCGCGTGAGTAAGAAAAGGCTCGCCCGAGGAAAACGTCCTCGGGCTTCGTGTGGCGTTTCGCGAGCAGTACCGCTTACCGAGGAGCGTTACCGTTACGACTTTATATCGCGAACTGAATATCGGGACGTGAGAGTCCCCGAATAAACGTAACTTCTATTGTCAAAATCGAGTCAAGTGATTTCGCCTTCTCCTAACCCATCCCGTCTCCGACTTTAACCTACTAAGAGCTACCGGTCCCGACGGTTCCGGGACGCGCGATTTTCGCGGTAATTATCGACTTTCGCGTTTATCGAGGTGGTGCGGCCTTTCCGCATCTGGCGCCCAACTATCGCGGATATCTTAGTGGCGTGTCCGGGAGCCGACGGCAATTTGTCGACGCGGCTAACAGGCGACTGTTTGCTGTCGCTCGCGAAATTCCGTTCGCGAGTAGCGTCGCAATATATATATA
>NW_022639536.1:11178-15471 GCF_010583005.1 Odontomachus brunneus
CCTCATGTTGCTGTTCCGGTTAAAAACTATTTGGAAAATAGCGGATGGGAAGTTCTGGCTCACCCGCCTTATAGCCCAGACCTTGCCCCTTCCGACTACCATTTGTTTCGATCGATGCAGAACGCTTTGACTGGAATACACTTCACTTCAGAACAGGGTATCAAAAATTGGCTCGATTCATTCTTGGCTTCAAAAGATGAACGCTTCTTCCGCGACGGAATCCATAAATTGCCAGAAAGATGGGAAAAAGTAGTGGCTAGCGATGGACAATACTTTCAATAATGTATTAATTCATTTTATCATTCAAATAAATGCGTTTTTCAAGCAAAAAAACGGACCGAATTAAGTTGTACACCCAATATATAATATATAAGTATATTATAATTAGCGTTATTAAATTATATATTTCTTTGTAGTATTTGCTATTAATGTAAAAGTAAGTTATATTTTCAATATATAGACCATCCATACAGACATTTGGTTGTCATTTGCTTCAAGGAATAAAATGTTGTTTCCAGAGAAGAAAAGAAAATAATAAATAAAGCACAAATATTTCGCTGTGTAATGTAATATTTGTTAATATATATACAATAACAACATGACTGTTCAGTTTAGAAGAATGCGATGTAATAAGTAAAAATATATGCAGGGTGTTGTGAAGCAGCCGCACGGCAGTTGGTACACTTCTACAACTCGTCAGTTCTAAGAAAATAATATTCTACTTTTTGCATGTATCCACGTCTAATTTTTAGGTTACAATCGTTGCTAATGGTAATATGTACGATTTTGAAATTACTGACTTCACACATTGTAAATTGTTACCAAAAAATATTTTTGCGTTGAACAAAATAATTACTATTCACGTATAGCAATTGTGATTCTGACGGTAGTTACATTTATAACACAAAATATATGAATGAAACGAAATACCTATATACATACATCGTAACAAAATATACACATGAAATACATAAAAGTGAATATTTTACTGTATTAAATTAAAATGTTTTAATGTAATAAGTATAACAAATATAAATGTAAGGTACGTTAAATGTAAGATACTACATAAGCATCGATATAATATACATTTGTTTTTGTGTTACAATATAAACTTCTTGTAGTAAAAACACATGAATAAGTTGATGCTCAATTGATTGAAACAATACCTTGGAAAGTAGAAATATGTAACAAGAAAAATAGGGCACATATATTGAAACAGGCAATCGGTATTTACAATCAGGTCCACCATTGTCTCATTATTAATATATTTCAGCGTAAGCTAATTTTCTTTCAAAGAAGAATAAAAAGACATAACAGTTTCATAATATTTTCATTTTTATTCTTTGTTTTGTTGTTTTAAAGATATATTTTTTTAAGTTTTATTTTACTCAACCCTTATAGAAATATCATACTAAGAATCATTGATAATTACTTATTGTCCAGTATTTTTAATATTGAAAATAAGTAATTATCAATGATTCTTAGTATGATATTTTTATAAGGAAAATAATGAGATATTTGACAACATGTTACATACATTACATTGCAAACAATTACAATGTGATTTTCAATCATGCAGAGTTCTATACTTTTTGTATTAGATATTAGACGTATGACATTAAACAGTTTTGCTGAATGCAATTTATGAATTCTTTTGACAACTATAACTATTTACTTAATACAAAACATATGTACATTGACCATCCGTATATCTGTGTGACTCGTACACGGTGACGCGTCACCATAGACATTATAGATATGGACTGACCATTGCCTATAGTTTCTGTAGTACAAGTAGTGTCCGGAGGGGGTTAGACAGAGAAATATATATTGTCGGAACTTCTCTCTGTACAGTGTCCGGAACTATGCATGTCAATGCACGGACACTTTAAAGAGGTACGTTTTTCTCTCTAACTTCCGCCGGACACAGCCTGCTATGTATTACCTGTCCGTATCTATGAAGTCTATGCGCGTCACTTATACACTGCTGCCTGTACGTGAGGCACGAAGAGCGTAGCGGTGGGGCGTAATATAGGATCGTCGGAAGGCTCAGTAGAGGAATATTGATGGTAGTCACGGCGATCTTCGATTCTCTATCGCAAACATAACAGCGAGAGAGATAACATTATGAGACGTATTACCAGAAATGCTGTCCTAAAATACGTATTACGCACACAAAGAAAACGCTCGACTCACACTATCTTGTCTAAATGTGAGGCATACGCGGTGTCCCAACGAATATTCCGCTCGCTCATGGACGTTTGAGCGAGCGAAACATACATCTCGTGTATTTTGATAAAATACATGAGATAATGTAAGTCGAGCGTTTTCTTAGTGCGCGTCAAACATATTTTAGGATTTCTGAGTAACACATCTCATTACACTGGGTTGAAATTATTACCCGATATAGTTACTGATCAGAACAATTATGAAAATAGAATTGTTTTGCAGCAAGATACAAAGACGTTACATCGGGTTCAAAAGAACTATATCCCGCGCAATGTTTTCATATTTCGAAAAATATTAAATATGTTAACAGTTACGGTTCTGATGCAACAAGCGTAAGCGTCCGTTTCCATGATTGCAGATATCAGCAGAGGTTGCGACAAGAAAAAAAATTACAAAATGTGAATAATGAGGAAGAGGCACAGAATAGCGAGGAACATAACGAGACGAATAAAACACAGGAAGTAATAGAAATAGATAAACATGAGCGAGATATTGAGGAAGAAATAATTGACAAACAATTAGAGGAAATGAGACTGCAAACAGACGTACAAGAAAACATGCAAAGTACGTTGAATACAGATGAATTAATAAACGTAACAGAAGTAGAGTGTGAAGAAGAAGAATACACTGTGCAAGTGGACACAAATGTAGATGCATGCCGTATAAATGCTGGTAGTATGTACAGAAAATGTATAATGGATTTCACGTACGTCTTTAAAGAATTGCACGAAAAGTTTGATGAACATTGCCGCGGCGTAGAGTGTTGTTTCAGGGATTTAATATTTCTCGGTGCTCGTTCACATGAACTTCGAAACGAATTATTTTTCAAATGCCGCATGTGTAATTTCGAAAGTTCTATTTAGAGTGAACCATCTCCGAAGGAGCATTTAGATACAAATACAGGAGCTGTAGCTGGTGCAATATTAACGGGTATAGGATATACACAATTACAGGAAAATTTAAGTGCCGTAGATGTGCAGTACATGTCAGGCAAAACATATAGAACGCTGCACGAAAAAGTTGCGGATGGTTTTGCGAAAGCTGCAGAAGATAGCATGAATGTTGCTGCAGAAGAAGAACGGCAATTAGCAATCGAATACAATGATGTTATAAATGGAATACCGCACATAAGTGTTATAGGTGATGGAAGCTGGATGAAAAGATCGTATAGAACTGGACATTACGATTCTTTGTCTGGCGTAAGAACAATTTGTGGCGCACGAACAGGGAAGGTTCTGCACATCGCTGTTAGAAACAAATATTGTGCAGTTTGTGTTAAAGCAGAAAATTCTAACAAAGAGCCACGAGTTCATAAATGTTACAAAAATTGGGGCAGACATTATAGTTCAATGAGCATGGAAGCAGATGCGATTGTTGAAGGATTTAGGACAAGCATACAGAAACGTGGATAGATATATTCCACTTTCATAGCAGACGGAGATAGTAGCGTATATAAAAAGATAGTGACAGCAAATCCATACCAGACTGTATTAGTTCAAAAGATAGAATGTCGGAACCACTTACTTCGTAATCTGACAACAAAAATAAAGAAAATTGCAAAAACAAAAGGACGCATTGGAAAATTAAGAAATGTAATAGAAAATCGAATACTTCGCATCAGAACAGCAGTTACAAAAGCTGTGCAGCATCGTATCGAGGAAGAGACACCCCTGAAAGAGAAAATACTATTATTAAAGAAAGACCTAGATAATGTTGTTAGCCATGTGTTCGGGGAACATAACGATTGCGCAAGAATTGGATATTTCTGCGATGGATCGCAGAAATGAAGAAAATTATGTTCCACGATTAAAAATGTGCGGACTGTACGACAAATTACAGAACGTACTGAAGCAACTAAGCTGGAACGCGAAAAGTTTATTATATGATAAAGATAGTAATAGAGTAGAAACATTTAATTCTGTAATATCAAAATGCATTGGAGGAAAAAGAGTTAATTATGAGTTACGAGGCTCATATGAAGCTCGATGCAATGCTGCAGTTGTGCATTTTAATACAGGCGAGGCAATTAGTCGCTTAAGTGATGCTTTGGGAGTAAAAGCAGGA
>NW_022639536.1:15481-17909 GCF_010583005.1 Odontomachus brunneus
ACGTACTGAAGCAACTAAGCTGGAACGCGAAAAGTTTATTATATGATAAAGATAGTAATAGAGTAGAAACATTTAATTCTGTAATATCAAAATGCATTGGAGGAAAAAGAGTTAATTATGAGTTACGAGGCTCATATGAAGCTCGATGCAATGCTGCAGTTGTGCATTTTAATACAGGCGAGGCAATTAGTCGTTTAAGTGATGCTTTGGGAGTAAAAGCAGGATATATTGCTATCAATTTGGAGGATAACAAAACAGAAAAGGAAAGGATGCGCGGCAGATAAGGATTATGGTCTGAAAGCGGAAAACCAGATGCTGAACCCATAGAAATGGAGTTACGAGTCGCGCAACATATGGATATGTTGAAACAATGGCAACAGAAACGAGCAATGATAGAACAAGAAACGCAAGAACAAGTAGCAAGCGGTACATGGCAATATTACCGCACAAAAATAATTATAGCGTCCCATTTTGGGCATATTTACAAAATGAGGCCAAGTACCTCATGTGCATCAAGAGTTCGGTCAATAGTATATCCGCAGAAAACGCAAGTGGAAGCCATGCAATATGGGATAAAAAATGAGGAAATAGCACGGAAAAATATAGAGAGGGTACTGAACATTTCAATTAAACGATACGGATTATTCATAGATGCAGAAATACCATTTTCAGGTGTATCACCAGATGGATTGATTGAACATAACGGTATTGTAAAAATAAAATGTCCATTTGCAGCACGGTTTTTAACACCGGAAGATGCAATTGCAAAAAATGTATCCAATTTGCAAGCATTATATAAAAATGAAAAAGATGAGGAAATTAAACGCAATCATATGTATTATTATCAAGTGCAAGGACAATTGCATATAACACAACGGGACTATTGCATTTTTGCACTTTGGACACCATTAGGACTGAAAATGGAAAAGATAGTTCGTGATGATACATTTTGGAATGAAAATATGGAAAACAAGTTAGTACGGTTTTATGAAGAATGTGTATTACCGGAGATAATTGATCCGAGACGAGAAAGAAATATGCCCATTCGCGACCCAGATTATATATTACAAGCCAAGAAATGTAAAACTGAATGCAGTGAGAAGACAAGTACAAATAAGAAAATGAGAAATTGCAATGAAATGAAAAGCACAAAGTAAAGAGTGTATGACGAAAGTTACAAGAAGCAAATAAATATAAGAATAGAGTCTAAGAAAAAAACAATTATGTTATATACAAATATGCGCTGTGCGCATGAAAACCAACAGTATATGCTGCCCTCCGTGCAATCCATGAAAAGAGTAAAAAAATTCTGCGCTTCGCGCAGTCAGTAATAACAAAAGAAAATCTGCGCTCCGTGCAGTCAATAATAAGAAAGTAAAGTCTGCGCTCCGCGCAGTCTATATTCTACAAATGTGTCCTGTGTTCCGCGCAGTGCAAACGTGGCAAAACAGTCAGCGCATGGCGCAGTTAGTAATGATGAAATGTATTCAACGCTTTACGCACTCAACAATGAAAAGATATTTCCTGCACTTTTCGCACACTCGCTTATGAGAAATTGTACTGTGTGATCCACATAATGAATAATGTACAACCTCGGCAGAGTGAAAAATATGTAAGACAATTCTGCGCTTCGCGCAGGAGGTGATAAGGTGATGTTTCACCAGGAGTAGGTATAGCGGAAATATAGAGCCAAATGGACCAAAGCTTCTGCCTACTCAACATCAGTGTGCGTGGTGAATAACCACATCCTACTCGAGGTGTCACTGTTCCTTGCAAAACACGCCGGATCTAGACCAGAGAAGGTCGATAAAAGAATCGTACATAAGCAGATTAATAAATGTGTCAATGTAAAATTATCTCTCTCTCTCTCTCTCTCATTCCTTCGTAACCCCCAACTTTCCGTCTTACGTTCAGAAAAACCAAGTCCAGTGTCATTGTTAATGCAACAAAGAAAAGATCGCCGATATTGAGTGGTAAAAAGCAACGTGTATTTTACCGAAGTGTATTGAAATAACGGGAAGTAAAATGAATATAATGAATATAAATGAATATGAAATATAAAATGGAAAAAGTAAACATAAATATAAAGAATTTTAAGTAAATAGAAAGTACCGTGCATATAAAAAGTGTATAAAATAAGAATATCTGTCAAGAAAAATAGATGTGTCATTGTGCATCTCCTGGTAACTATGATTGCGCACATAGGTGATGTTCATGTGAAGCGTTAATACTTGCCGAATACGAAAATTTATTATCCGGATTATCCGATATAATTATTATCCGACAATTGAAATGCGGATATTTGAATTATCCGGATAATCCGGATAATTCGGATAGTGGAATAACGTAAATAATCGAACTATCCTGATATCCGGATAATCCGAATCTTAATATGAAGAGAATGAAATGTATTTCAATCTACATATTC
>NW_022639536.1:17919-19760 GCF_010583005.1 Odontomachus brunneus
CTCCTGGTAACTATGATTGTGCACATAGGTGATGTTCATGTGAAGCGTTAATACTTGCCGAATACGAAAATTTATTATCCGGATTATCCGATATAATTATTATCCGACAATTGAAATGCGGATATTTGAATTATCCGGATAATCCGGATAATTCGGATAGTGGAATAACGTAAATAATCGAACTATCCTGATATCCGGATAATCCGAATCTTAATATGAAGAGAATGAAATGTATTTCAATCTACATATTCATTAATTCTGATCAAAATATCCACTGTAATAAATGAAAGAGAAAAATGATTTCGAAACTGTCCCGTACGGCCCGAAGTACCGCAGAGAATGGTGCCACAAGACTTTGCCTGTAGCGACTCGTTTGCCCCTTACTTTGTCGTCTTGCGCGATATATGCTATTTATACAGGTATTGAATCTCGTACAGCTCTTTGCGCTAAAATTAATATATTACACAGTAGTTTACCTATTGAAATATATTATATATATTTATTATCTTCTTTTCTCTAGCAATGTTATTGTACAGGGTGCCCCGAAATTAAATGTCAAAACATCGGGAGCGTGTACGGGACCGATAAAGAAAAAAGTTCTTTACAGATTAGCTCGTTTTACCTTCGCTTTAGTAATAACGGAAAAATAATGTTTTTATTATAAAACGTAAAATAACATTACAATTATTAGATTTATTAAAATATATCATTAAATAAAAGTTACAAAGCATGAAATAAAAAGAAGAAAGTGAATTTAAATTCTTCTGAAGCAGGAATAATGACAAATAGATGTACGATAATGTGGAATTATTGAAATCTATATATTCAGTTTTACATTTCTGTCTTTCTCTTACGAATTAGTCAGTTACTCATCAGAAGCGTTGAGGAACATTGTCATAATATGCCGCGTACATATTGTAACGTTGAATATGCCGACATGGTTTACATATACAGTTTGTGCAACAGTAATGTTTTCGAAGCAATACGAAAATATGCGCGCCGATTAGATGAAGTAACGAATTCGTGTGAGAAAGACAGAAATGTAAACAAAGTAAATAAATAGGTTTCAATAATCCCGCGTTGTCGCGTATCTATTTACCTTTCATCCAACTTCAGAAGGATTTCTATTACTTTGTTCTCTGAATTTCACGCCTAGCAATTTTTTTTTATATGTTTCAATAAATGTCAATTAATTGTATGTAATTTAATGTTTTATAATAAAACCATTTTTTAGCGATTTTTGCAATGTAAAGATACGAGCAAATATCTAAACGACTTTTTTCTTAGTTTATCACGCTCCCGAAATTGTCAAATTCAATTTCGGGACACCCTGTATAATAACATGGTAACATAAAACAAGAAAATAAATATATATGTAATATATTTATAATGGGTAAAGTAGCATATAATAGATAAATTGTTAATAGCAAAAGGTTGTACAAGATTCAATAGTTGTACAAAGCGTATATCGCGCAAGGCGACGAAGTAAGAGGCGAACGAGTCGGCAAAGGCTAAGTCTTGTGGCAGTTTCCGTGCGGCACTTTGAGCTGTATGGGACAGTTTCGAAATTATTTTTCACATTAATTTATTACAGTGGATATATATTTCTTATAGAAATATCATACTAAGAATCATTGATAATTACTTATTTTCAGTATTAAAAATACTGGATAATGAGTAATTATCAATGATTCTTAGTATAATATTTCTATAAGGGATGTACACCAGAATTTATGATTATGTAGATTTCAATACATTTCATTCTCTTTATATTAACATTCGGATTATCCGCATATCCGGATAATTGGAATATTAACGTTATTCCACTATCCCAATTATCC
>NW_022639536.1:19770-23803 GCF_010583005.1 Odontomachus brunneus
ATACATTTCATTCTCTTTATATTAACATTCGGATTATCCGCATATCCGGATAGTTGGAATATTTACGTTATTCCACTATCCCAATTATCCGAAGAATTGAAATATCCGGATTTGAGTTGTCGGATAATTAGATATATTAGATATCCGGATATCCGAAAATCCGGAACATATTTGTAGTTCTACTTAAGGCTCTTGGGGAGTCGCATCATCTGTCTCTTTTTCATGACGTCAGAAGTGAGCAAAATCAATAGATAATCGAACAATTAATATGACAAGATAATGAGGAAATTAGGTTGGAAAAGACGATTGCACGTCACATTTATTTTATAATTATCTGTTGATTGTTAGAACAAAAGGAAAGCGTACGGAGTATTTTAGAGGTATACTTAATCGATCACAAATGTCGTTTTGTGGATATATTGTTTTATTTGAACACTTTGCAACGTAAATTTAGCATGCATTTCTCGCTTCTGACGTCATTAAGAAGAGAGATGATGCGACTCCCCAAGAACCGTAAATGAAATAGATTTTCATAGAATTGGTGCGTACTAATCGTCAATTAAACACGATAATTAATGTCAAACCTAATTAATTAGTTGTTAGTAATTAACTGATAAGTACTACTAAGTATTACTAACAAAATAATAAAGAAATTATTTACTGACAAAGACTGCATTTCCTTCGGCATTTATACGTTGAAAACGTCCTTTCATTTTTGCTGTATGTGTAATAAACGATAAAAATTAAATGACGCATCAGAGTGCGTGAGCACCGTAAGCGAACGCGGCCAGTATCGCCGCTGGCTCATTAGTACTCGTAGCACGGAATAGAACCTTAATGTATATACTGTATAGTAACTCATAGCACGGAACAGAACCAAAATGTGTTTACCAGCGGTAAACGTGCTGCACAAGATTCTCATTCCTACCGCTAACTACTATGACTCTACCGTCAACACGGACTTCTTCATTCACTCCCCAGGGGTACTATTCCGTACACGTTTACCGACAACTGTCAGATCGGTAGACGTCGATGCGCAGCTTTTTACCATAGAATTTTTTTATACCATAGAAAAGCTGCGCAACGACGTCTACCGATCCGACAATTGTCGGTAAGCGTGTACGGAATAGTACCCCTGTAGTGCAATTCTATAATTCGTTATTGCAGTTAACGACAGTCTCATTATCGTTGCGCAGCTTTTTTACAGTACGAAAAAGCTGCGCAATGATAACGAAACTATCGTTAACTGCAATAACGAGTTACAGAATCGTACTACTGGAGCCTTACCCTAACAGCACATGATATCCTGCGTATCATCCCATTTTCGTACGCATTATACTGTGATCATCTGTAACGTACTGAGATCATCGCTAGGACATCACTTGCAGTATCATTCGGTTTTCTTTCGCGCGCATATATTCTCAGGTTTTACTCAGATGATACGTACGCAATTCTATCGCGCGCGTATATTCTTAGGTTTGACGCCGGATACGAAAACGGTACGTACATCAATGCCATGTGCGACCTAACCTGTTTGTTCCGGCTTGGATCGGCGATCGGCGTGCTTGGAAATTTCTAAGACTGATATCGAAGGTAATCCTTTTTCTCTTTACATTTTATATGACTAAATAGTTAATCAAAGTTTTGCAGACAAAAGTTTTGTACAATTTATGTAATATTTTTTATTATTATTTTACATATAACTTGTAAAACACTTCTTGGGATAGTTTGAGGTTATCTGAGCGAAAGAAATATAATATAATATTTATGATATTACAATAGAAATTAATATTTCATACATTATTTAAAAAATTTTTTAAACAATATATCTTAACCCTTAAACCGTAAACCTAGGTATTTTGTGTCAGAGCAACATCTACTTATTCGGAAATGAGGTAGGGAATAAAGGTCGGATATTATTTAAACAAATACATTTGTCTCCCATTTCTCTACGTTGTTGTAAAGTTCAAGGTTGAAAGGTATTGCCCGAATTTTTTTAGATTTTTTCTATGATTTTAACATTGAAATAACGCGTCGGACTTGAAATACTCAGGTTACGGTCAATTCGGGTAAAAAACACCTATTATAGTTTAAGAGTTAAAATGATGGTTATATATAAAACTGTTTTCTGCCCGTAGGTCTTCTCGCAGCCTTTGGATTTCTGATTCCAAGTCAGAATCGCAGTACTACGCCCGTCTTCAGAATAAAACACACGTTGTTCACATTGAAGAGAGCATCGTCGGAGCTGACAGAAGAGCATCAGAAGATCATACTGATTGATAGATATATGGAACAGCTGATGCAAGAATATTTAGGTATACCGTTTGCTTATTTCTGTCATTCTGTTCTCCGTTTCTGTTGTGTACACCCATGGACAATGATTCTTTCCATTGGAAGTGTTCACAAATTGAGAAGTCACCACCTTTCTACATTAATGCTCACAGTCCATGGACGATTAAACGACAGTGATCACTGAAATATAGGTATACTGGAATAGGCACAGCCATCTAAAACCAATAAGCGGAAAGTGTGGTAGAGACAGATAGATTTGGTGGACTTGTTAGCTCTTTCTAATGAATGGACATTAGCAGTCGACCAAGAGAGGGTGACAAGGATAGGTGGTCCACCAAGTATTAATCTATTTCTACCACATTTCCAAGCACTCAGTATTTATTCCAGTATATATATATTTCAGTGACAGTGATTCGATTAATCGTGCATTGGCTGTGTGCATTAATGTAGAAAGATAGTGACTTCTCGATTTCTGAACACTTCCAATGGAAATAATCATTGTCCGTGGGTGTACATTGAAAAAAAAGGCTTTTGATTTGATTTTTTCAATATAATTTAATATTTTGAATGATTTAATTTTTTCATTTTAATGTTTATGTTAAATATATAAATAACAAAAATTAAAATCCAAAATTACCATATTAATACAAAGAGAAATATAAAAAAATGTTTTTTAAAGAGCAGTTTATAAATTTTTGTCAATCTAAGATTATTTTCATGATAAAATATCCCAGATAGCATGATGATTTCTTTAAATATTCCTAAAGCTTTTTCCTTTCCTGAATTGTACTTCTTTAGGAACGCGTGGAAGAATTTTAAAAGTTTCCAAATGCTCGAAAGTAAAAATGTCTTATGACAAATGTTTGCTATTGTATATTAACGTCACTACATAACGGTATGCTAGTAAACAAATGATTCCATTGATAATTAGTAGAATTTGTGACTTGAAAACGAAAGTATTATATATTAGCCATTATATTTAAGGAGGTTCTAGTATTTAATAAAATATAAGACAAATCGATAATACAAATATATAATACAAAAGTTCATTAAGTCAACAATATCTTAACAAAATTACTTTTTCAAAAAAAGTAAAAAAAAAGAAGCCAAGTGCACGCGCGTTAGCATTACATTATTTACAAAAAAATTGTTATACATAAACTTTACAAAAAAATCATTCTAAATAAGTTACAACAAAAGCTCAGCTAAAAGATATTTAAAAAATATTATTAAAACAATCTTATTCAGATCTATTGTATTTTCGTGAATACTTTATTGAAAAATACAAAACAATTTTATACTCTCTACAAAAGTAATGATATCAAGGGGTTTACACCAAGTGCAAACGATTAATCTCATTTCAGTTTTTACTTTTATAAACATATGTGGTTTTGGCTATACAATATATTTATAAATTAAATAAATTATTAATATATTAGTAATATATTATTAAATAAAGAATAAAATAATTAGAGAAGTACAATAATGTCAAAAAAATTATAATTGTGTAATAACTTACACAAATTGGTACATGTAGTTGCGATCCACACATGCAAAATGTACCTTTATATAAGGCTACTCTTACGAGTAAAAAAAAATTATAATACAAAAATTAAGAAAATAAAAATGAAAAAACAAAATAAAAATTATAACTTACACAAAAAACCACTTGGCGTGCCTTTTTATAGGCAAACGATTTTTTTTATTGACATAACTGCTGTATAGGTGTCATTAAATAAGA
>NW_022639536.1:23813-32353 GCF_010583005.1 Odontomachus brunneus
ACAATTGATCTGAATAAGATTGTTTTAATAATATTTTTTAAATATCTTTTAGCTGAGCTTTTGTTGTAACTTATTTAGAATGATTTTTTTGTAAAGTTTGTGTATAACAATTTTTTTATAAATAATGTAATGCTAACGCGCGTGCACTTGGCTTCTTTTTTTTACTTTTTTTGAAAAAGTAATTTTGTTAAGATATCACATCTTTTTTAGAAAATAATATTAAACATTCAAAACAAGCTTCTTTGTTAATAAGTTTATACGTTGAGCTTGGTCATTGCAAATATTTAGGTATACATAAAAAGAAGGTTCTTTGATATGAAATACAAATTATAATATATATAAGTAATAATAATGAATTACTTTTAAAAAGTAACCTTTCCTCTTTCATTATCTTTTAGAGACCTTCTAATAAGAGTCAGGACATCACAGTGATCTTGTCAAAATTATGCGAGAGAGAAAGATAAATATTTTTTGTAGAGAGTCTCTAGGAAATATATATCTTTCTCTCTCGCATGATTTTGACAAGATCGCTCCTATGTCCAGACTCTTGTTAGAAGGTCTCTACTATCTTGCATTTCTCAATTTTATATCTTCTTGTATCGTTTCTGTTTTCTGTTTCCTATCTGCCTGAATACTATCCTCTCTTCTTATATTTGCTATTTTTCTCCCACCTTTCTGTACATCCTTTCTTCCTTTCTTCTTACCTTGTTTAAAAACAACACAAACAATATAAAGAGTATGACACGCAAACATAGGGTACGTTCAGAAGATACAACTGTTGCACAACGGTTGAGTAATTAGTCAATGTAATAGTTCTAAAGTTAGTAAGGACCAATAATCACTGACCGCTGACTGATCAGCTATGTTTTCTGAATGCAGCCATAGTACTATATCTTTGTAAGTTATCCTATTATGTAAAGCAATACTTATTTATTATCTTATTTACTTATTTACTATCCTTTACTTACTCATATATTCCTCTTGTTTTTCTATCTCGCTCTGTTATGGTTGTTTACCGTTTTATCATTTTTTTTTTTCATCTCGCACATTCTCTCCTTTCTTTTCTTTTTCTTATTATTTAATTTAGCTGTAAAAAGTAAAAACGACACAAAGTATTCAAGTTTTATATCGTTATCGTTATATATTTTTATTGTTATGCATTCGCCGATATTTTTCTGATATTATATCCTTGTTATCTCCATACATTTCTTCAAAATTATCACGGCAAACACATCACAACTTTTAAAACTATCAGTATTAAAAAATAACATCGCTATAATCCCATTCTCGTACACGCGAATGTCACTCGACTCCGCCGCGATCACAGTTACAATTCGGTAAATCAGTAATAACTTCGTTATAACCTCATTCTCGTACACGCGAAAACTGTCACTCGACTCCGCGGTGATCACAGTTACAAGTCGGTAAATCGGTAAACGTAACACTCGCCATCCCGCCATTTAACGGAGGACAGTCACTGGACATTTCGGTGGTGAGGAGACGTTTCTTAGTCACAAATTCACGATTATACATTATTTCAGAACTTTGAGCTAAGATAACTCAGGCTTCTGGAGCACGTAGAGAAAAAGCAAAGACAGTTTTTTAATAAGAAAAATTCAAGGAATCGATTAAGTCTATCCAGAATCTCGTCCGTTCAGCCGTTATAGCCGAAATAAGAATTATGACCTATATATATACCAAAGTCGTCGCGTAGTTATATACGGTAGGCCGCTTCGTGCTTGCACTTGGCTTCGCGACACTACCGTGTCGCTTGATAATATTGAAAAAATCTCAATTTTTTTTATAAAGGTACCTGTAATATTCAACATGATTTATGTAAAGTTACAATGCGATGCATAAAATAGTTATTCAGTAAATAAACAAATTATTTATTGGTTTTATATCTTTGTAATTAATCGGTGAATCGCAATGAAACAAAGTGGTACCACTATTGATAACCTTACCTGCTTATACAAAAATATTTATATATACAATTTTTTTTTTTTTTTTAGTCTATAACAATACAAATAATAACAAATAAATTAAATAAACTATAAAAATGTGTTGTTAGAACAAAATAGATGTTTTATGTATACAACTTTTTATGTATATAGTCTGTTTAACGTATAAATATTAGTATGTGCTATATGTGTACGCTCCAACCTCCTTAAACGAGCCATACTATCACCTTCTCCTCTATTATTATATTTTGAGTGTCTAACACTTATTATTCCAAGTAATATTAATATTATTTTTAAACATTATTTTGTTTAATTGATAACATATCAATATTAACAGGATTAATATAAACATTTCGATTTTGAAACAGCTTAGAAGTTAAATAATTACATAATCTATATAATATGAATATTATTATGAAGAAGTGAATACTTTACGAGATATTTCTTATATTACTATGAGTGGTTTATCTTGAAAACAATTTAACGTTATATTACAAGTACATAATACCATGCATTCTGCAATCCTCTATCTTTTCATATTGTACAGATATTGCAACATGGATTTTACTGCAAAACGCCGTAGAAAACATACTTTAGATATATCAAAAAGGCACCTGAGAAGATTAGCTGCAGAACAGGCAGATATTATTTCCACAAATTTGAATCATACAAGTTCTTCAGTGAACAATAATACTAAATGCATAACACATTTGAAACATGAGAGATTAGAGTATAAAAGAATACATTCCGATAATGAAACGGAAAAGGAAAATAACAGTTTCGTACAACATGAACATGAAAATGACATATTTGTACAGTATGAAAATATACAATCTGCATCAGAGTTAGATTCACAACGATCATCTATGAACGTTCCTCGTGATGAATCAAGCGATTCGAATTTTGAAAATAATAATGCTAATGGAAATGGAAATGGATTCTCTTTTAAAGATGATCTTGCAGTATGGGCAATTGATCATGAAACATCACATACCGCTCTACATGCATTGCTGTTAACACTTAGGAAACATTCATGTTTTTCAACAATTTCTGTGGACGCACGAACACTGTTAAAAACACCAAGACAATACCAAAATATCCGTACAGTTGTTCCAGGAACATATTGTCATTTCGGATTAATAAAATCTATCAAAGAAATATTGTTATCTGTGAAAGAGGATGTTGATTGCTTAAAAATAGCAGTCAACATTGACGGTTTGCCATTAACAAAATCGTCCCAACAACAATTTTGGCCTATACTCGGCTCAGTAATTCCAAATGGCAACGTTTTTATGATTGGACTTTACCATGGTAAACCAGAGGATGCCAATGATTTCTTGAAAGATTTTGTCGACGAGGCAAAAGAATTATGTGAAAATGGAATGAACATCAATGGTCGACAAGTAATATGTCGGATTGGAGCATTAATTTGTGATACACCTGCGAAAGCATTTGTTTTATCTGTAAAAGGACATTCTGGATACTCCAGTTGTACTAAGTGTACTACGGAAGGAGAGTACATTGGACATCGAATGTGCTTTCCACAAATTGACGCACCACTTCGAACTGACGAAAATTTTTTACAGAAGATTTACGACAATTTTCACAAACCAAATACTATATGCAGTTTAGTCAACATTCCTCATTTCAAACCTGTGACAGATGTGCCCTTGGACTACATGCACTTAATATGTTTGGGTATTATGCGCAAATTAATAAATTTATGGCTTCATGGCGAATTATCATATCGACTACAATACAGAGCCGTGGATGACATTTCAACACGTTTAGTAAATCAATTGAAGCCATCAATACCTGTTGAATTTGCTAGAAAACCAAGAAGGTTAGATAGCGTAAAATTATGGAAAGCCACAGAATACAGACAAATATTGCTATATACAGGTCCAATAGCGTTTAAATGCATATTAAAGAAAAAAATATATGTACATTTTATGACATTGCATGTTATTATAAGGATCTTGTCTTCAAGAAATTTACATGAACACCTTAACTATACGCAAGATTTCATTTGTTTCTTCATTAAAACATTTATAAAACTGTACGGAGTTAAGAACGTTTCACATAATGTTCATAGTCTCGTTCATCTAGTAGATGATGTCAAAAAATTTGGACCTCTCGACAACTTTAGTGCGTTTCAATTTGAAAATTACATGCAGAAATTAAAAAAGTATATGCGAAAAGCGGAAAAACCTTTACAACAGGTTATACGAAGATGTATTGAGAGAGAAAAGAGTTCACTCACATCAACTGCTTTGCCATATCATGATCTACAACATTATAATTTAATGTCATTGCATTATGATGGGCCTATTATTCCGAATTGTCACAGTCCACAATATAAAGTTGTTAAGTTCAACGGAATGACATTTAAAGTTGGAACACTTGCTGATAGCACCTGCGGCTTAACTTGTGGTGCAATTGTCTGTATTCACAATGTGGCTTACAACGCAAAACAAAATGTTCTCGTTATTATTGGTCAAGAATTCTTAGTAAGAGAGGATCTCTTTAATGTTCCATGTTCATCTTCTTTACTTGATATCTATTGTGTTCATTCTTTATCTACTTTGAAATCGTGGCCGCTGAAAGACATTATAAAAAAATATGTAAAATTGCCAAACAAAAATGACAAGTTTGCTGTATTTCCTCTTCTTTATTCCAACGTGTAATTTTGACATCCATTTCAATACAGAATGACTGACAAGAAAAGATATGTTATTGTTGAATTCAAAGATGGTCTTCAAATTGTACCCATTACATGGTTAAGTACTGATTCACGAAGATCAAAATGGCCTAGAAATTATATCAGTAACGATAGATACGACAGAGCGGTTAGAAGTATGGAAATACCTGACTCAACTTGGGAGGAACATGATGTTCTTAAAATATATACGACATGCTGTAAGTAATGTATTATTAGTGTGGGATTAAGATATTTATTTGTTAAAGTTAAATATAGAAGGGGAAATTGTTACACAATTACGAGTCTTAGTAGTCAAATTCGCAGCGCGTCAGAGTAATCTGTAGCACGTCTTTTTTGGTAGTTGTGCAACTTTTATCAGATTCTTTTTCAATCTTGCTTTTATCAATTTCGCAAAATAAAAGCACAAAAGGTGACCGAAATAAATAACTTTTTTTCATGCATTACTATGCACAACCCAGCCGAGACATACTACAATTAATAATGCTGCTAATATAACCAATATACCTCCAACTTAAATTATCACTTTTTAGATATAACATATATATATATATATTATATATATTATATATATATATATAATACATATTATATATATTTTTGATATTTTTTTGTATATGTATGATCGACACTTATTTGCTTTTTGTACGGAAAATGGTAATGCTTAATATGATAATTTTTCAGCCGACTATACAGTAGCACGACAAAAGTTAAAATTGGCCGAACATTTATCTGATATAAACTCGTGTTCCGACGAGGAGAATAATATTAAAAAGTCCCGAAAAATTAGAGCAGCTAAAGTACATGATTCAAGTTCTTATGATTATTCTGAAGATGAAGACGATTCTGACCAAGTAATTTTATCAAACCTTCCGATACCTCCAACTGGCAAAAAAATAGATAATATCTCAAAAGGGATATCGGGAAAAAAAATAACTCAGGCATATAAAGGTGAGAATACAATAAAGCATTAATAACAGAAGTGGATATTTTTCCGAACAAGAAATTACAAATATATTAATATGTAATTTATTTTTTATTAAAAATTAATTTGAATACAAATTTAATCTTAAACCAAAAATATTCTTTGTAATAAATACAAATCTAACACAAGTATTTTATAAATATTTTATATATGTTTGTAAAATCCTAAAATATGCAATAAATATTTAATCCATTCGAAAGTATATGTAGTAATAATTTAAATAAATTATTCAAAAGTATATGCATCGAAAGTTTAATACTATTGCCTTTCAAAAAAATGTCATATAGTGTTTGAATATAAATTTATTCACCTATCTGTAAGAGATTTTAAGTTGTTATATGTCTAACGAAAGTTATATTTGTGTTTCAAGATTATTTCATTTTACTAAATTTTCCATTTGAACCAAATATTATTCAACATATATGAATAAATATATATTGTCATGAAAACATTTTTGCAGATCCGAAGAACGTTAAAAAAGTAGACACTACATATACAGAACACATTACTTCTTGCAGTTCCTACAACCAACGTTCTTGCATTGATAAGGATAATTTTTGTAAGTAATTTCTATCTAATAAATATATCAAATATATATTGAAATAGCTAAAATCAATAGTTAAAATAAGCACTTTATGAATTGCAGGTCCGGAGAATGCTAAAAAGACAGATACAACAACTACGGAAAGCGTAGCTTCTTGCAGTTCCTACAACCAACGTTCTTGCATTGATAAGGATAATTTTTGTAAGTAATTTCTATCGAATAAATATATCAAATATATTGAAATAGCTATAAGCAATAGTTAAAAGAAGCACGTTATGAATTGCAGATTCGAAGAATGCTAAAAAGATAGATACAACGGAAAGCGTAGCTTCTTGCAGTTCCTACAACCAACGTTCCTGCATTGAAGACGACGATTTTTGTACGTAATTTCTATCTAATAAATAGTACAATGTCCTTAAATGTTAGTAAAAGTGTCAGTTCAAATTATGTGGAAATATTAATGATAGTATTGGTGGACCAGGTTTAGATACAGAATATGCTGAAACTCTAATAGATGTTGACTCTCAAAATGAAAATATTCCTCCTAACAGACAAACCAGTAATTATACTGGAGGTAAGTAATGCAATTGCATATTTTTTTGTCTTAAAACCTTCGCAATATAAAATTTTTAAAGTTTAAAATTTTCAATGTATTTCTAATATATTATAGGATTTGATTTTGAACGGCTCGTTGTAAAAAAATTCCAACATTTGGAATTAAAAATAAGCAGCATTCAAAAACAAAACGAGAAAATTTTAAAGAAGCTTGGTGAAACCGTTCAGCCAGAAAAAAAGCAAAAATTTGATATTTTTCAAGATTTACCTTTAAAAGATAAAAACCAATTAGAAGCTTTGGACTCCAAACTTGCCAGAGATATTCCTTACCGGAATGAAATGGTAAATATAACCAAAAATAAAAGTATTTGTTTTAGAGGAAAACATTAGTTTGTAATTTAAAAATTGGAAATTAAAAAAGATAACTTCTTTAATTAAGAGTGTCTAAGTGACGTCCATAAAGAATTGTTATATAAAAAGTAATACTTTCGATTGCTTACATTTGGAACAAAAATATTAATAATAATTTCTCTTTATTCTAGATTAAACAATTAGCACGATTAACAGGACGGGATATTAAACATTCATGTTTATGTTTAATGAGACAATTAGTGTCAAATGAACTTGCACTTGTATACAGCTGGTATGGTGCCAAAAAAAAAAGAAAATTTTTCTAAGCTGAATTTGTGCAAAATAATTTGTAGTAAGTAAAATTTTAAGGAATAATAATTTCTTTGTATTATTAAATGCTATAATTATTTCCAAATTTGAAAGATTATATTGAAAGCATTAGTACTATGTTTTAAATTTATGAAATGTTAACAAATTATTTTGAAATATGTAATAATCATATTAATATTTGTCAATTATTGTTACATTTATATACGAGTATTACAAACAAAATAAACTCCATTACTTTTTACTTTATTTATATTTTATTTTATTACAAACTTATGCTAAAGATGTTTTTTTATTTACATGAAAATAATGAAATAATTTATGTTTTTGTAGGTATTATCAGAAACGCATATGAAACAGTCAAGGATGACCAGATATCTGGTCCCATAAAAATCTGGTTAGCTCACGCCAAAGAGCGTATAGATAGAGAAAATAATAGAAGAGACCAGAGGAATCAACACGATCCTGAAGAACCCGAACAACCCGAAGAACATTAAGGATTTTATGTTAAAGAACTTAGAGATAAGTTAAAGACGTTCTTGTTAATTTTTTCAAGGTTTCTGCTTCATTGCACTCAGTCACTGAAGGCTTCTGACAACTCTGTTTATAATATCACGATTGTAATATAGTTGCGATGACTAGTCAGGAGTCTTAAGTTACTGTCATATTTTTTTTATGAGATGTTTAAAATGGTCACCATACTCACCTTCTTTCCTAAGGTGATCAAATTCGTAAAACCTGCATTATATTTATATTTTTGTTTTCTTGTCAGATAATATTCGTTTGTTTGTTCAAATAGTCTCGTGCAGGATTTTTAAACCGTCAGAATCTTAACTTAAGTATAAGATGATTTCAATATTGCAATAGCGTTAGTAGAGGCACATAAAATCTCTTTCAGTAGATAAACATAAAATTTTTAGGTTGGCTGTTGCGGAGTATATAACACTATTATATTCTCGTCTGTCAACAATTGCTATTCACTCACTAGATATTGGTACAATCAGGATCTGATTACTTTCGTGAACCGAATGCTAGACACGGTACGGTTAATGAAATCGGATGCTTTGTTAATACATTATGCATTAAAATTAGAGAATC
>NW_022639536.1:32363-32499 GCF_010583005.1 Odontomachus brunneus
GGAAATTTTTCTAAGCTGAATTTGTGCGAAGTAATTTGTAGTAAGTAAAATTTTAAGGAATAATAATTTCTTTGTATTATTAAATGCTATAATTATTTCCAAATTTGAAAGATTATATTGAAAGCATTAGTACTAT
>NW_022639536.1:32509-37180 GCF_010583005.1 Odontomachus brunneus
TACGCGTTTCCCGGTATATAAATGAGTAACTGTTATATGCTGGTGAGAAAAAATTCTGCTTCCCTGTATTATGCACTTAATCAGTGACTCCAATCACCGATTAAATGCATGATTACTATTAGCTGCGTAACACCGACTATTTAAAGCACACGCTTGTCTTTACACAATTATTGAATGTGTACATAATATTGTAATATTATGTACACATACAATTTTATATTAATGCTGCACGAGTGTATTTGGTTATATTAGTTTTTTTTATAAAGTCTATATATATATATATATATATATATATATATATATTATATAAATTTATATATATTTTGTATTTTGCATAACTTATTTAAATATTCTAAGAAGAGTGGGAGTCTTTTGTTGATTATGTTGCAATTTACCATAAACCACTCGCAACCAGGGTTGGGTTCATAGTTTACAGTAGGTAAATTATATTTGTTTTCTACATTTTTCGAAGTAGACTACATATTTTTCGTATGTCAATGGTTTTACATTAAACATTTCAATATTCTACATAATGTTATTAAAAAATTATGTAGAATGATGAAATTAATGAAGCGTAAAAGGATAAGAAATTCATAGTAAATAAATACAAAATAAACATTTATGTATTCCGAATGAAGTCACTGAGATAACATTTAATTTACGTTTCTTAACATCTTTTTGATTTGGTACAAACCTTGGTTCTAAGCATATGTTTCTGAAAATACGTAATAAATTAAATAATCGAAATCCATCGTTTGTATACTTATTAGTTTTAAATATTCATTTATATTTTGTATTCAAATCACTTATGCCCTTCCAGCTTCTTATAGGCTACGTTGGTAAAATCGACATCATATTTTTTGCACGTTGCAACCTTTTTATTGTTTTTATGTGTATCTGAAATCCTTCTGGTTTCTGTTTATTCATTCTTCTGATTTAATTTGAGCAATTGCATGAAAAAAAATTATCTTTGTGATTGCATTCAAGGTTAGGTTAAAGAACGTAATAGAGTAAACGTAATAGAGTTTTCGATATTTACAATGTATACTACATGTTCTCGACATTTTTAATGCATACTTTCAGTTTTTTACAATTTTATATCGAATATCTTTCGTTATGCGTAACTACCCAACCCTGTTCATAGCGCTTATACAGTAAAAAATTCTAAACATCCGCTGTATGGTTATGTTCAAACGGGAAACGCTTCCTTTAAAATAAAGAAATGCATTTTTTGTACGCTTGATGAGCGGTCCTAATTTTATAATAAATTATTAATTAATAATAAATTGTCACATTAATTACCTAACCTAACCTATCCTGTGCAATATGTGAACGCGCGCACCTGGCTGCGTCTATGTGTGCGTGTATAAGTGATCTACTGTACTCATCCCGTTTTCGTTATATCCAGCGACTGCCCTGAAACTGCAGACATTCGCTGCGAAATTCTATGGGAGCTGCTACCCCGGACATACGATCATTCTCAGAACGTCCTCAGTAGATCACAGTACGTATGAGAATGTACTGAGATGATCCGCAATATACGCACTGTGATATACTCAGAACGTCCTCAGAATATCCGTGTGCTGTTAGGGTAAAAGTAAAAATTATTCGCAGTAACAATATGCATACAGATTTGCCTATATATTTTTTTTCTTTTTTCTTAAATAAATAATTAATCTATATCAATGTTCTCTGTACTATTCAATTGTACAACTGGTAAATTTAAATTTAGATTTATTGCTATCTCAGTAAGCATTATACGGTTTTCTGCGAAATCGAAACGTTAATATTATTAGAAACAACGTAGAAAATAATTCTTAAGAGATAATGGTTAAAATATTAATTTTTAATTATTTAATTAGAATACAAACGACAATTCTATGTATTACGTTACATACATAACCTTACAATATCATAACATCACTCGATACAATCGATTTCTCTCTTTTGTACGTATTTCGCAACTCAACTTTCTATTTATCTTAATATTTGTATAAGCCATACATTTTGCGATAAATTATATGATTTTAATATCTCCAAACAATATTGTAGTCGCAAAGTTACATAAAATAATATTATATGGATTTTTTTTAACTGCTTTGAATATTAAAAGTATATTTCAAACAGAAATATACTTTTAATATTGAGAATAGCATATAACATAATGCGTTTCAGATGCAGGCTATCATTGAGACGGGGATGACACCCGTTTGACCATGGTGCGATTGGACACGCTCGATTGGACACGTTACGATTGGACACGGTTCAATTGGACACCACAGAATTGGCACGTTGCACGATTGGACACCGTAAGATTGACACACCGCTTGATTGGACACCGTACGATTGGACAACGCTCGATTGGACACCGTGCATTTGGACACCACAAATTTGGCACATTGCACGATTGGACACAGCACGATTCAAATTAACCTAACTATGCTCCACGACCGTACACAACACAACAAACAAATTTATTAACTATCGCGCCGTTCCTTGTCGCGCGTCAAGCCGAGTCCTATGTGCGGAAACGATGAATAACATGAATAATTCGAGTGTGTGATCGGATTTAATAGATAGATAGTGTAGTGTAGTGTATATTAAAGTGTATATTAATATATATTAAAGTGATTACATCAAGTGATTATAATTTTCAACTTAACAATATACGAGTAGTGTAACATATGCTGTATATAACAGTTACATGTTGAATGCGGAATTATAACATTGATGTAATTGCTTTTTCAGATCAGGACGTCAAACTAGATGCAGAATTGAAGAAATTTAAAGAAAATTCAAAGAACGTTCATGCAAAAGACATGAGACTTATATTTCTCTACTAGACAAATAACGCGCTTGTTCTTTATTATAATACATTAGTCAGCCCTATTATCCATTATTTTTCCACCTATATAATGTTATGAAATCCTTTCGCTTGATATATTTCATGTTTAATCACAGTACAGTTAGCTGCGAGGCTATGAAATAAATATTTGGCATGGGAACTTGGAAATTGCTGAATTCAACTCAGGTATATATTTTCAATATGTGACACTACTAGCTGTATCACTGGCTAATTGATAACGACCTTTTAATTTGTCCTTGTAGACAATAGAACAACAGGATTCACGGATGCTGGGATACTGGATATAACGTAACTAATCTCATTTCTTTTATTTTACTTTTTTTATTTTGTATCGTACTGTGTTAATCTCAGATGTAATATACAGCAATATATGTAATATTGTGTATATTACATCTGTGTATGTTTTAGAAATAATGGCTGGTTTTTCTTTCAATAAGAGAATTATGTGGGTAATATGTTATGTTGGGAAATATCTAAATTATTAACAGTTTTACCTACTAAGTTACTTTGACCAGTTTTATTCATGTGCGAAACTTCTTTATCCACACTTATTTAAAAGTAAGATTTCATATTTAACTTTAATAATAAAATGTGCAAAATTTATATAAGATATATATATTAAAGTGTAATAATTACTGTCATTTTAATAAAATTGATACTTTAAAAACTTTTTTTGTGGCGATTCATTTCAGGTAATAAATACACAACTTTTCCTTGTTTTACTTGAAATTGTCACTTTAATATGCACTATTAAGTATATAAACAGTATATAAATCACGTATATTAACAGAAAAATAATATATACGTATATAAAAAGAAATATTAGAAACATAAACATTCTTTGGCAAGAAATTCCTTAAAAGAATACTGTTTTACAATAGATATTCTAATAGATTCGATATTTTAACTAAAACCATTTCTTTTTTATCTACTTAAAACGTAATATGTAACAGTTAACTTTAAACTTCACATCGAAATCTATTTTATCGTAATATCACAATACCTTCATATTAAAAAATGTCATGCTTAAAAAAGAACTTTTTAAAAAAATAAAATCATCAAAAACTTTAAACGTAACGTTGTTATATATTATGTCCAATGGAATCATGGCGTTATTATACTTATAAATTGACTGTAAGTGTTATTCACAAAAAAAGTAAAAAAAGAAGCCAAGTGCACGCGCGTTAGCATTAAACTTTACAAAAAAATTGTTATAAATAAACTTTACAAAAAATTTGTTATAAATAAACTTCACAAAAAAAACATAAATTAATTTTACAAAAAAAATTTTACAAAAATAAGATAATTAGAGAAATACAATAATATTAAAAAAAATTATTATTTATAACTTACACAAAAAGCCCTTGGCGTGCCTTTTTTTATAGACAAAAATTATTATAACTTACACAAAAAAGCACTTGGCGTGTCTTTTTTTATAGGCAAACCTTTCTCTTATTGTAATCATAACTAAATTACTTAAACTTGTAATCGCTATCAAAATATTATGTTCATTATATTAAAAAAAAGGCACGCCAAGTGCTTTTTTGTGTAAGTTATAATAATTTTTGTCTATAAAAAAAGGCACGCCAAGGGCTTTTTGTGTAAGTTATAAATAATAATTTTTTTTAATATTATTGTATTTCTCTAATTATCTTATTTTTGTAAAATTTTTTTTGTAAAATTAATTTATGTTTTTTTTGTGAAGTTTATTTATAACAAATTTTTTGTAAAGTTTATTTATAACAATTTTTTTGTAAAGTTTAATGCTAACGCGCGTGCACTTGGCTTCTTTTTTTACTTTTTTT
>NW_022639536.1:38774-39635 GCF_010583005.1 Odontomachus brunneus
CTTATCTGTATTTTGAAAACCATTTATAACCCACGCAATATTCTGTGGCGTTTCTTGACATGGTTCTTGAACACGATAAACCTCCTTTGGTAAAGTCCACAAAACATCTTTCACTTTACGATGTTTTTTCTTTGAAATTGTAATCATGGCTGTTTCTACTTTATGTATCTTCTTTTTTAAGCGATTATATTCAATAATAGCCTCCTCACTAGCTTTTACTGATAAAGGATCGTAATTAATCAGATGCAATCCCTCTATTGAAGTTACTCGGGATAATGCAACATATACTTGGCCACAATTAAATACAGAGTTACCTATATCCATGACAGCATTTTGCAAACTCAGCCCTTGACTTTTATGAATAGTAATTCCGTAACTTAAAGATAAAGGAAATTGTTTCCTAATAACATAAGCTCTATTCATCACTTCACGCTTACTCTTTCTATAAGATACTCCATACCTGATGGTAAAAGAAGTTTAATCTTTTCTATTTGGTTAGTAGACATATCCTCTACAACTGAAATAACAGTACCAATTGTACCATTAACAAGACCCAAACTAGCATCAATATTACGTCTTATCATAACTTTTGCTCCAACTTTGATAATGATTTGCTTTGAAAGCCCAGCTGTTCTAGAATTATCATCATCACTATCTGATAACATTTTTAATACTTTCTTTTTCACATACGATATACATTCAATAATATCTTCAGCAATTAATAAAATTTCTTTTGATGGTATACGACTCAACATTGCAACATTCAGAACATCGCACATGTGACAAGTAGGTAACAAACAAACAGTGTCCGGTGGCAAATCATTAATAAAATCACATAGTTTATTTAATCTAGACTCAAAT
>NW_022639536.1:40496-43556 GCF_010583005.1 Odontomachus brunneus
ATTTATATTCACCTCATCGTCTATTCGAGGGAGATCATAAAGCCTGCTTCTATTCTTCAATTTTTTTCTACCTGCTATTGAACTTGCAACATCTTTCATAATTAATTTATCAGTGGTGGGGCGAGGAAACCCAAAACGACACCTGCGAATCATTTTACGTCCAACTTTTTTAGAACGAAGACAATAATCATTATGTTTATGTCGCTGATGCGTGTTGACACGCTTATATAATAACGGTGCGACATTTCGGTTTGGCATTTTACAACTTATATATTGTAAGATAAATTTAGAAACTTCTTCGTTAGAAAATTCACCAAGAATGGGTGCATTTTTTATCCAAATTAACAAATGAAAATGTTGTATGCCTCTACCTTGATATTCTCGTCTCCAGAAATAATGCGTAACTTCTCCAATCGGATTATCTGATGAAGAAATAAAATCAAGCATTGCTCGAAATTTATTGTCAAGAAACCTTGATGTCGATATAGGATCTCTAGCAACAAGTACACTGATGCATGAGGAATCGTCAGCCCATCCATTTATTTCCCGAATATATTCAGCTAAATCTTCCCACAGCCATTCACTCGGACTTAACGTTAAAAACCATGTCGCAGGTCCATAATGTTGCGTCATACAGTTTAAATCACTTCTCGGTCTATGCCAATATTGTTCCGTATTCCGAAGTGTCGAAAATATTGTATTTAAATTAGATTCTAACAATTCTTTCGATAATGCTTCTAAATATTCTCCAGCTGTATAATGATCCCGTGGATTAGTAATATTCATTTTATGATAAATTCCACGGCTTAATTGACGTATGTTCGCATTATTTAACAAAAAGAATAAGTATTGTTGATTTAATCGGTAGTGTGAATGTTTTGAAAGTAAACGAGATTTAATAAATTCATGATCATGAAGTTTGACTTGTCTATCTTCATGCTGTCCATTAATACCAAAGGGATATAAGTCAGGGAAACACAATAAATCTAAATATTTTTCACGATTATCTAAAGGTAAATCTTTAATTTGTAACATTTGATATAAAGTTGTCGCCGTTTGGTTAGTTCTTTTTTCATATAAGGGATATATAGTATATTGTTCGTAGTAAGTATCATTTTCATCAGTAACCTGAGTTAACATTGGCTTACGTTCATCATGCAGTACATTATCATCCGGCACAACTTGTGTATCATGTTTTATTTCTTGTATTTCAAACTCTGAATTATGTAATTTATCTAAACAAAATTCATGATGTGTATTTGGCAACACAATATGAGAATACAAAGGATTGTTTTCTTTTAACCAAGTTAAAGCGTCAAAAACTTTTTTAACGTCCACTATTTCTTCCCAGACAATTTTAGATTTCGTAGGAACACCTCTAATTAAAATATATAATTCATGGTTAAAATTTATAGGATCAATATCAGAACAAATTTTATTCAATGTTTCCTGTAAAGGAAGCGGCAAATGAAATGTCCTACCTTTGACTTTTTGTACCATTTGTCTTTGAGGTAGCTTTTTATTAAGAACAGCACCCATTTTAAGAACAGTTTGGAAAGCTTTAGCTCTCTGTATGATAAGTTTTTCGAACGTGTTAAGAGATGAAATTACTTCAGGAATATTACCTGTGAAAAGATTATTCAAAACACAGCGGGCAGGCATTAGACCGTCACGAATTTTGCTTAAACAATAACGACATATATACTGCGAAGTAACTGTCTGTCGTTGCACGTGCAACATTAAATCTGTCCAAATTTTGTTGTCTATTGGTATTCGAAACTTGTTAATATCATGAATATTTCTTTTATAACAAAATTTTTCGCATGAAACGCAAATATAACGTGGTGTATCCATTGAACGTTTAGTAAATGCATTAAATGCACGAGAATATTTTGAAATAATATCGTCATCACTTAACATTATATTATTTCGTTGATATTTGTATATATCTCCTTTTTGTTGTGCTGAAATAACAATTTCTTCTAATGCATGCATATCCGTATTAATTAACGATGAATCTATACTTAACATCTTATGATAAAAATGTGACAGTTGATATATCAAACGTCTAACATTTCTTACTTTGGGAAAATGAGGTGAAAGTAATTGTATCGGAAGAAACATTGCTTTACAAAGAAATAGATTACTATAACAAGTACGCGTATGACCTAATTTTATATTAGACAGGTTTAATGTACATTTGTTAATGTATTGTAAAAGTTTTGGTATATATTTTAAAGTGCATACATTAATAATTTCTAGAAATTTTTGATAACGTAAGATTAAATATGGATCATCAATCTTACAGAAATCACCGCATAACCATGATCTTTTCGTTCGTGCCCTTATTAAAGGTAATACATTAACAACTTGCCCTTCCGCATTCATTATTAGATTTTTCGGAAAATTTATTTTATGATATATACTTTCACTAAAATAATTTTCAGATGAAGCAGTATGTTTTGATTTACCACACAAGGCGTATAATTTTTCATCATGTGTAGAACATTCAGTAACGAGTGTTAAACATACTTCCGATTTCTTCTTGAGCAAAGCTAAGATTTTGTTCATGTTACGAATATAATCGTCCCTAGTATGCATACACCAACGAACGATTTTTTCAGCTTTTATTCTTTTTTCGACATTGCATTTTATGTCAAGTTTCTTCAAAATATTTGTTATAAATATTTCCGTAGAACCACGAATTTTGATAACATTTGAATATTGACGGATATTGTTATATTTTTTAATAATTTTCCGTGCGATATTATTTTGTATAGCAATATTAGCTTTATTAATTTTATTCCGATAATGTTTATTATAAAGCCATTTATAATCAGGATGAAGCATATTGAATTTCTTTTGTCTCTCTCTGTCGCATTCAATTTTAGGATTTAGAGAATATCGTTTGCGTTTCTTAATGCGTTGATCTTCTAAATTTTGTTTATATTGATCACGCTTCTTTGCGCAAATTTTTTTTGTATTTTTCTTATAATATTTTTGAGATTTCGTACGTTGTTTATCTAATTTGCGCTGATACCATTCATTTTTAATAATATT
>NW_022639536.1:43566-44354 GCF_010583005.1 Odontomachus brunneus
GTTTTCGAAATATTTCACCGGTCCGGGACTTTTTGAACACCCTGTATATCTCCTTTTTGTTGTGCTGAAATAACAATGCATGCATATCCGTATTAATTAACGATGAATCTATACTTAACATCTTATGATAAAAATGTGACACTTGATATATCAAACGTCTAACATTTCTTACTTTGGGAAAATGAGGTGAAAGTAATTGTATCGGAAGAAACATTGCTTTACAAAGAAATAGATTACTATAACAAGTACGCGTATGACCTAATTTTATATTAGACAGGTTTAATGTACATTTGTTAATGTATTGTAAAAGTTTTGGTATATATTTTAAAGTGCATACATTAATAATTTCTAGAAATTTTTGATAACGTAAGATTAAATATGGATCATCAATCTTACAGAAATCACCGCATAACCATGATCTTTTCGTTCGTGCCCTTATTAGAGGTAATATATTAACAACTTGCCTTTCCGCATTCATTATCAGATTTTTCGGAAAATTTATTTTATAATATATACCTTCATTAAAATAATTTTTAAATGAAGCAGTATGTTTTGATTTACTACACAAGGCGTATAATTTTTCATTATGTGTAGAACATTCAGTAACGAGTGTTAAACATACTTCCGATTTCTTCTTGAGCAAAGCTAAGATTTTGTTCATGTTACGAATATAATCGTCCCTAGTATGCATACACCAACGAACGATTTTTTCAGCTTTTATTCTTTTTTCGACATTGCATTTTATGTCAAGTTTCTTCAAAATATTTGTTATAAATATTTCCGTAGAA
>NW_022639536.1:44364-45369 GCF_010583005.1 Odontomachus brunneus
ATAGAACCACGAATTTTGATAATATTTGAATATTGACGGATATTGTTATATTTTTTAATAATTTTCCATGCGATATTATTTTGTATAGCAATATTAGCTTTATTAATTTATTCCGATAATGTTTATTATAAAGCCATTTATAATCAGGATGAAGCATATTGAATTTCTTTCGTCTCTTTCTGTCGCGTTCAATTTTAGGATTTAGAGAATATCGTTTGCGTTTCTTAATACGTTGATCTTCTAAATTTTGTTTATATTGATCACGCTTCTTTGCGCAAATTTTTTCTGTATTTTTCTTATAATATTTTTGAGATTTCATACGTTGTTTATCTAATTTGCGCTGATACCATTCATTTTTAATAATATTCTCCGGAACATTAATATCATATCGAAGTCTCTTGATATTTTCATTTTCATAACATTTATTTGTATTACAAATTGTTCTTTTATTATTGTTGGAATTACTACTATATTGATCATTACTATTATTAATTTTACAGTCAATACTGCTTTTAACATATAAATTGTTTGAAGAAAACTCTTTAGTTTCTATAGCTAAAGTATTATTATTACTCGTTATTGTTAATATTGATTGTATTGAAGCATTGTCCCTATTATCTAATTCTTTTTCAAAATAGCAAACATTGGATATTTTATTTAACTGATTCAACTGTTGTTCTTTAATTTTACGTATTTCCTTAGTGTTACGTATTGCACGCATTCTAGCTGCATTAAACTTTCTTTGTCTTATCACTGCAAGTGGAACCACTTTCTGAGGAACATATAATGGATCTTGTGGGAAATGTTCAATCACATTTGATTCAAAAATCTTTAATAAATGAAGACGCATTAATTTATGATCATATTTAACTTTCTCAGGTTTAATATTAAACAACAATGAAGTTGCAAAGGCAATTGCAAAAACACCACAGTCGATGTAATTCGGTTGCTGTTGAACAATAGGAAATTTGACTGACCGCTTATCAAAAGGAAAAGTTGGGAATA
>NW_022639536.1:45379-45461 GCF_010583005.1 Odontomachus brunneus
ACAAGTGGAACCACTTCCTGAGGAACATACAGAGTGTTCAAAAAGTCCCGGACCGGTTAAATATCTCGAAAACTAAGCATTT
>NW_022639536.1:45471-45947 GCF_010583005.1 Odontomachus brunneus
ACCGATAATTTTGTAGATATTTCTGTAAATAGTTTAAAAAATAAAAGTCATATAAAAAAATTTTTCAAACAAAAGTTATTTACTTCTTTACATAGAATAAACTTCCGTAATAAAAGCATAAATGTTGCCATTTAAAAAAGCAAAGATGACCTTGTCCTGACCTTGAGGATGCCACCCAAGGTCAAATTAATAGAACCAGTAAATAAATCTTTTTAGATCTTACAACTTTTGTCTGAAACATTTTTGCTGAATATGCTTAGCTGAAAAATTATCAGGATGCATCTTTTAAAATGGGACACCCTATATAGTCTATAATTCAAGGTTCAATTTTATTTTTTTAAATTGAATCGTATAATTTTTTAAAAATAGTTTGATTCTTTTGTATATACTACGTACAAAAGTAAGATCATCGAAAAGTGAATACTTTTAGAGATATTTTACTAAGTAAATACTTTTAGAGAGATATTTTACTTTTA
>NW_022639536.1:45957-46556 GCF_010583005.1 Odontomachus brunneus
TGTAAGATTAAATATGGATCATCAATCTTATAGAAATCACCGCATAACCATGATCTTTTCGTTCGTACCCTTATTAAAGGTAATACATTAACAACTTGCCCTTCCGCATTCATTATTAGATTTTTCGGAAAATTTATTTTATGATATATACTTTCACTAAAATAATTTTCAGATGAAGCAGTATGTTTTGATTTACCACACAAGGCGTATAATTTTTCATCATGTGTAGAACATTCAGTAACGAGTGTTAAACATACTTCCGATTTCTTCTTGAGCAAAGCTAAGATTTTGTTCATGTTACGAATATAATCGTCCCTAGTATGCATACACCAACGAACGATTTTTTCAGCTTTTATTCTTTTTTCGACATTGCATTTTATGTCAAGTTTCTTCAAAATATTTGTTATAAATATTTCCGTAGAACCACGAATTTTGATAACATTTGAATATTGACGGATATTGTTATATTTTTTAATAATTTTCCGTGCGATATTATTTTGTATAGCAATATTAGCTTTATTAATTTTATTCCGATAATGTTTATTATAAAGCCATTTATAATCAGGATGAAGCATATTGAATTTCTTTTGTCTCTCTCT
>NW_022639536.1:49369-50519 GCF_010583005.1 Odontomachus brunneus
ATGAAATTTGTCCATACATAATTATGTATAATTATATATAATCATATAAAATTATATATAATTATACACAATTATGTATAACAATATATATAATTATATATAAATCTATGCGTAATTATGTAAAATTATATATTTATAAAATTATAATTATGTAAATTTATATATATAATTATACATAATTATGTATAATTACATATATAAGTAGAATGTATGAACATGAATGGACAAATTTGATACATAACAATATATAATTACGTATAATTATATATAATTTTATGTAATTTTATATATAATTATATATGAAAAATATTTATTGGGTAGGAAATTATAATATTGATGTTATGTTACTAATAGTATTTATTGGAAGAATATTCAATAAACATACTAACTTTAAAAGTAACGTTACATCAATATTATAATTCTCGCTCAACAATATAACTGTTACATACATGTATTATATATAATAACACTTACACTGTTAAGTAAAAAATTATAATATTGATGTAGCGTTACTGTGTTTGTTGATGTTTCCCAGATAACACGATGAATTTCTTAAGTGTTTCTAAAGTTTTCTCTTTTCTCAATGTTTCTCTTGACGTCAATCTGAACACAGATTTCTATGAAAATAGTACGTACAAATAATATCATGTGTTGCATGCGTATCTTATTTTTCCTCCAAAACTCTATAACATTTATTTAAATAGTATTACTACAAAACTTACCAAATTCTCCTTTTGTTTATATTTCTTTCTTTCTTTCTTCTTTTTCCTTTATTTTCAGTACCTATACAGCACATTATATCATTTCTATGTACTATTTTCATTACAAATCCGCGCCGATTATTGGTTGCGATACGTTCGCAATGACAAAACGCCAAGGAAAAGACCTTTTTAGACCAAGTTTCGGTTCTATGGTGATCCATCCATACGTCGGTATCGCCGACCCATTAGCTGCATATAGGATGTATGCTGTGGGCTGCTTCGGACCTTGGACCGTGGCGCGTGGATATACGCTGACGTCAGATCCGGTGTCCACGAGGAATCGTCTTTTGGATTCCTGACAGGTGACGAAAAGGCGACGAGGAGTCTGGGTCGTGTCACTGGCCGCCATCAGTGACTCCCCCGCTCGTTTCCCGACTGGAAGTTGCACG
>NW_022639536.1:53322-54660 GCF_010583005.1 Odontomachus brunneus
TTAACTCGAAAAGTACTTAACGAAAAAATACTTAAGTATAGTGTTTTGGAAAGCTCTCGAGATAAGCTACAAGAATATACAATAAAAAATGGGGTTATCCATTTAAAAACATCATTGTGACCTTGACCTGATCTTTATGACACAACTCAAGGTCAAACTGCTAATATCATAAAATAGATCTTTTTAAACCCTACAACTTTTGTATTTAACATTTTTTTTATACAACGCTTTGTTTTCGAGATATTCAGGTGTTCCGGTATATAATATTCACCCTGTATATAACAATCACAATATTCACATATATAACATAAAGTGTCAGCCAGTGAACTAAAAACTAACAATCCTTACCATTTCGAGCTCTTGCCGCATCCTCCGAATTCACACCTACTGTATATGATTCGTTAGTCTCACTATCAATTAAGGTTATCTCTATGTAAGCAGCCATCTTGTACTGTGACTGCTTTACCTCGCCCGCTGCAGTAGCCGCAGCAGGAAGTGACATCCAAATTCATGACGTCACAAACTCATCGAAGTGCTTTCGCAGTGCACTTTAACCTATTTTGGAACGCTGTTGGTAGTACTTGCAGTACTTGCAGTAAATAACGGAACGCTGCCATAACCTACATATATTTATTGGAGCATTTGGAGCAGTTTCGGAAAAAGTATGTTTGCCGTTAATGAAATATTATGAGTGGATGGTAGAATGTGCGAATAGAATTAACGTAAGAAATACAGAAAAGATATAGCAGCAGCAACTGCAGTGATAGCTGCAATTGAAGAAAATAAAAGAAGAAAATATAGAAAAAAGAAATACTGGATTGCAGAGATTTTTGAGAATCGTGAAGTGTATGGATTTTATCACGCGATCTTTCCAATTTTACGATTAGAAGAATTGCGATTTATAAATTATTGTCGCATGTCCGCCACAGAATTTGAGGAATTGTTGTGTTTAGTAGGGCCAACAATAAGTAAACAATATATGTTGTGCGTGATCCAATTTCTGCACCAGAATGATTAGTGTTGACTTTAAGGTTTGTATATAATAATATGATTCTATTTACAGTTCTGTAAAAAGCATTCTTAGTTTAGAAATATTAGGTTTAAACTTCTCACAGACTTCTTTTTGATATTTTAGATACTTAGCATTCGGTGATAGTATAACATCTGTCATATCAATATCTATTAGGAATTACAACAGTAAGCAACATCATACATAAAACATGCCAAGCTACAGGGTGTCCGAAAAGTCTGGATACGGCCGATTTTCTCGGAAACTATAGGAGTTAGGGGAAAATGTTAAATACAAAAGTTGTAGGGTTTCAACCAATCTATCAACTG
>NW_022639536.1:54670-56006 GCF_010583005.1 Odontomachus brunneus
CTGTTGCCCGAACTTTTGATGGTAGAAGCAAAGGTGATCCGCTTTCTTCCTCTCCCTTGACTTGCTTCTGTTTCGGTTTCGTGGACGAGGCGTTTGCTCGAGACGTCGAGCCATGGTTGCCACCTGGTCGGTGAGCTGCCGTATTTGGTGGGCCATCGGTGATGGGTCGTCTGGCGCCGTTTTCACCTCGTTAACTGCACGAACGGTGACCTCCTGTATACGGTCCGCCTGTTCTGCGACGTCCTCCAGTCGGTCTTGCGTTCTGGTTGCCAGAATGGCTTGCATCGTGGTTGGTAACCGCCCGAGCCACAACGTGCGTAGTAGTTGTTCGGGTACGGCATTTCCAGCAAGCGTGCGTAGGTTCCGCAGGAATTGCGAAGGCTTGCGGTCTCCCATCTCTTCGTGTTCTAGAAGTTGGCGAATCCTGTGCTCTTGTGAAGCTGACAGTCGACGGATTAAGGCAGTCTTAATCGCGAGGTATTTGTCCGTCGCCGGTGGGTCGGTGATTACGTCCTTGACCTCACGTGCGTACCTCGTGTCGATTTGTGAGAGTACATGGGCGTACTTGGTAGCATCTTGCGTAATGCCAGCGAGCAGGAATTGTCCTTCGAGTTGTGCGAACCATAACTCGGGCTCGTTCTCCCAGAAGGGTGGTGCGCGGACGGCGACTTTGTTTATGTGAGCACCCGTTGGCTGTTCTGCCGTTGGATTCATGTTCTCAGCCGTGGAGCCTGTTGAAGCCCTTGTCGGCGAGTGCTCTGTTGGCATTGTCACTCACCCGCGAGGATCACGTCGGGGTCACCAGTTTTGGGGTATTGTGGCGGTTGCCTGTTTTATTATGTCGTGATCGGTCGCTCGCGGGGAGGATGTAATGACACTCGCAGTTTCTTTTAAATAACAAGAAACATTTATTGGTGTGTGTTACACGTGTGTGTGTGTGTGTACGTGTATGTGTTAGGGGATTGTTCCCTCCGTCTTAGGGCTCGTCGAGCCGCCGCGTTTAGTCCTTTGCCATGGGGACGACGCGTCCTTCATCGTTGGGGACCACCAGCAATCGGCGTTCGCTTCCCTGCGTGCCCGTTCGTGCGACGTGGTGAGACCGGTCGTAGAACCCGGATGTCGCCGCGAGCTAGAGGAGCTGCTGCATTTCGAGTCAACTTCCGCTGCGGGAGCCAGATGTAGTGGAGCTTATGGACGCCTCTTCGGCGTCGGTGGCCTCGTTGCCGCTTCTTCAGCGGACACGCTTTTCAGCGCGAAGTATCGCTTCTTCAGCGAGGCGCACTTTTCAGCGTGAGGTATCGCTTCTTCAGCGAGGCGCACTTTTCAGCGCGAGGTA
>NW_022639536.1:56016-56145 GCF_010583005.1 Odontomachus brunneus
GAGTACCGTGGAGGTCACGTGGACGTCAAGATGATTTTTTTTAAATGGGACACCCGGTATTTGGTAAGGTCATGTGAAAGCTGGTCCTTTTCCAAGACCCTGGGCATGAGCCCTTCCAACCCCCTGGCG
>NW_022639536.1:56155-56281 GCF_010583005.1 Odontomachus brunneus
CCGACCACACGCTGGGTCTGCCTTTTATTGAGTCTTAATTAAGATTTCCTCGCGAGAAAACCCCCCCGCGAATGCGCCACCGAACGGCGTTGCGCGGAGGCTCTCGCGGTTGTGCGGCGGCTCGGC
>NW_022639536.1:56291-56450 GCF_010583005.1 Odontomachus brunneus
ATTTTTTTTAAATGGGACACCCGGTATTTGGTAAGGTCATGTGAAAGCTGGTCCTTTTCCAAGACCCTGGGCATGAGCCCTTCCAACCCCCTGGCGGTGACCTTGAGGTGAGTATTAGTGTTTGCATGGCAAAAGTTCGGACACGGCCGATTATTTCGC
>NW_022639536.1:56460-56948 GCF_010583005.1 Odontomachus brunneus
CCAAAATTGAATTGTGGAACGCATCCTACAATGGTCAGCAGACTTTATAAGTTCAAATAAAATAGACAAGAAGAGGTTTCCAGTATAGAAGCATTCTAGCAGGCAAAAATACATCATGTTCTACTGGCTTAACTTTGTTTTATTATTTATAAGAATTTATTGCAAAAGAATTCATAATGCATTAATAATAAAAATAACAACAATAACAATAATGATTATTTTCTTACCACGACGTTTAGCTTCTTCTAATAATGTTGTTGCAAACTCTAAATCTGTAACACATATAAAGATATAATTAAATTCAAAATACTTTAAACTTAATAAATTTATAAATGTATATGTTACAAATTATATATATGTATATATATGTCTCTTCATATATAAAAGTAAGTAGTAGTTAAACATATATAAAATAGAAGTGAACAAAAGTGAACAAAAATATTCATATACAGGGTGAATATTATATACCGGAACACCTGAATATCTCG
>NW_022639536.1:56958-60598 GCF_010583005.1 Odontomachus brunneus
GAAAGTTGTAAGACTCTATAAGACCTACCGAATGGGCTACGCTGATTGACCTTAACGGATACCGTGGAGGTCACGTGGAGGTCAAGATGATTTTTTTAAATGGGACACCCAGTATTCGGTAAGGTTATGTGAACGCTGGCCCCGAGCCCTTTCCAAAGCCCTCAGCTCGGCCACCTCACCTCGGTCGCAACGGCGACTGTTCACCGATCTCCCAACCAAGATGATGGAAGACCGTAGTTTTTCTAACAAACTTTCCCTAACCGGAGCGTTATCCCACGACTGAATAATTGGTCGCCCTAAACAGGGCGGTTTGTTTTGTGTACGCTTCCAATTGCGCTCACTCTTTTCTCTGACCATTCCGACAAGGACACTCCCACCCGTCCTCACTCTTCACAATCTTCCTTCCAATTAGATTCCTTCAACTTGGATTATCTATTCGCTTAGACTGGATTCAAAAAAAGTATCATCCTCATGTTCAGATCGACCATTGGCAATGTCATTACCTACCTCCATTCATCGTATTAAATGCTCGAACTGCCCACCTCCCGCTTCTTGACAGTATCGAAGTCGGAAATAAAATTCTTTCAAAACGTTTCCCCTCATCTCGGATGTTATCCCATTAATTTGGTCCATAATTCGCTTTTTCAGCTCATCCACATTCGCGGATTTGGTCTTGTAGACATTATTCTTGACATATCCCCATAGAAAAAATCCAATGGCGTCATGTCCGGAGACCTAGCGGGCCATTCTATTTCTCCGCGCCTGCCTATCCACCTTTCAGGGAAGACCTCGTTCAAATATTCCCTTATCCTTGCCGCATAATGTGGAGCCGCTCCATCTTGTTGGAACCAGGTTTCTTCTCGTCCAACTAAATCAAAAATTGCTGGAACAATTCGTAATTGTAAAAGGTCTAGATATTTTTGACCTGTAAGAAATATATAATTGAATTGTAGTACATTATTGATTAATTTACTACTTACATCAAATAAATCGTCCATTTCGACAACGTTTCGATTTTACTTATAAGAGAACACTTTGAAACCACTTCGCGCGTGACGCCCGTGACGCTTAGAAGTTGAAACATTCGAACTTCTGAGCGTCGACGCTGAAACTAACGTGACGTCACAAGACATTCGTTTTAAGCGTCAACTGACGCCCATGAAAAAAGAGCTTAAGTCGACGCGAGACTTATACGCCGTCGCATACACAACTCCACACGTGAGCTCCACTCGCGACTAAATCCCTGCGAACTTTAGTCTTTGTCGCATCGGCGACATCAGGAACACGAGCCACGCTCGCCTCCAAGTCAACGTTAGACTTAGACTCCGTCGCATACGCGATTCAAACACGCGAGCTCTACTCGCTCCCAAGTCCCTGCGGGACTTAGCTTTCGTTGCATACGCGACTTATCACGCGAGCCTTGCTCGCTGGTACCACCATAAGAACTCAGTAACTGTCGCATCAGCAACACTCACGACTGAGGCTCACGACCTGAACTGGACTTTATCGCTCACGAGAGGAGACGGGTCACCGTCTCCATACTCTGAGTGAATACCTTCCTCCGAAAGGGGGGATTTTCTGCCCACCGGAAGCGCCAGGCAACTATACGCGTGTCATAAGCAGGACTACGCCGTGCTTTGCACACAAGAACACACTCGCACTTTCCTCACACCATCTTACGAGGCTCCGGGATAGGAGAGCACGACCTTATGTGGAAATGTCACTCAAACATACACCTTGTATATGTTGTACCACACAACTCTAAGCGTGTACTGGCTTGCAATGCAACTCTGGACAGGCACACACATGTGACATATAAGAACCAATGCACTAATTAACAACAGAACGTATATTTAAGTGTTGACACACATGTCTCTCTGGTGGGCTCCGGCCACCACGCAACATGAAAGAAATGAACAAGAGAAAAAAGATGAGACTCGCACGCACTTAGTCTACGCAAAGGAACAAAGGAGCAATAGGAACACAGACTTTATAATAATACAGTTTTAACCTTAACGCTGGCACTAAACTGGCACACGGTATGCTGGTACAAAGAAAAAGAACGTTATCACGGCTTGTGTGGAGGTCACCGTACAAATAAAGCAAGTAGAGAAAAGATCTGCTCCACACAAGCAAAGTCGAACATGTGCGTACGAACATGTGTATAGGTAGGCACGATGCTCAGACTGTACACATCGGTGGTCACGCAGGAGCACGTGATCGACAGCGCGCCAATGTACCGTGTGCGCACGTGGATAGCCCGTGCTACTGCCCGCGTATGCACAACACAATGATACACTAGAGCGAGCAGGAGAATATTCGTAGCGAAGTACAAAATATCTTAAATACGAATGCGCACGTGTGACCGACGTCACAAGCAATTGCACTGGCGTGTTTAACGAATACCACACCGCACTCTTACGCGGTTACACGTCACGAAGTTCAGTACGGTACAATACTTTACAATGGTTACGCCGCTGCGTCCTTGTAAACTAAATGTACGATTTGTCTCTCTCTCGATACCGGCATGAGTGAGGACCACATATGTGTCGCAACAACGAACCGGCACGCCACACGCGAAAGACACCGCGACGCGTGGGATGGCTAGTCCAGACAAAGGAACGTGTATGAGTCTCTAGCGTGAGAGAAAACAGCTTCTCGCTCTCTCGATCTGATACGACTGACTTATACGACTGACTTGATACGACTCTGTAGAGAGAACCGTCTATAGGATTTACGGTGCGATCACGAAAACTTAGCGCGGCAGTAGCTTCTGCTTTCGCCTATCAGCGCACGGCAGCTGTTGCACAGGTGTGTATGCATGCGCGTGTGCGCCCAGCGTTAGCTGGGGCGCCACACTTATACTCGCGCAGTCGACGCAGTTCGACGGCATTGCGAACTAGCCGCTCACCAACCCGGGCTGTTTGAAACAACCTATCAAAATGTTTATACGTACTCTTGTTTTTGAGTTTTAAATCTACTTGGATTTTAAATATTAAAATAATATACATATTGCATTAGTATTTTTATTCATATGTTATAATAATATAATTTATAATGACTTTCTAACATAAATGTTTTGTAATAAAATAGAAAAAAAGTAATACTTTTCCCAGACAGTATACAACGTCCAATGGACGTCCAATTTTGGTTTTTATTTAGTCTCAACGTCCATGGACCTAATATGGACGTTCTAATTACGTATTGCGACGGTACTCGCGAACGGAACTTCTCGCGAGCGACGGCAAACAGTCGCCTGTTCGCCGCGTCTGCAAATTGCCGTCGGCTCCCGGACACGCCACAAAGATTTTCGCGAGAGTTGGGCGCCAGGTACGGAAAGGCCGCACCACCTCGATAAACGCGAGAATAAATAATTAGCACCAAAAGAAATGCGCGTCCCGGAACCGTCGGGACCGGTAGCTCTATTAAATTAAAGTCGGAGACGGGATGGGTTGGAGGAAGCGAAATCACTAGGCTCGATAACAGTAATAATGAGACGTTTATTTGGGGACTCTCGCACGTCCCGATAGTTAATACACGCGAGACGGTATAATTCGCGAAACGGTACACGAAGCCCGAGGACGCTTTCCTCGGGCGAGCCTTCTTTATCCGCGCGACCACTCCGCGGACGAGACACGAC
>NW_022639536.1:60608-68784 GCF_010583005.1 Odontomachus brunneus
TTGCGTCGGCGGCGGCGTCGGCGGTGACGGCAGCGGTGGCGGTCCTCTCTCTCTCGCTCTCTCCGCTCTCTCTCTCTCTCCCTCGCTCTCTCTCTCGCTCCACTCTGTCCGCTCTCGCTCCGCACTAGCTCTCTCTCTCTGGCTTCTCACTCTCGCCCACTCGTCACTCTCTCTCGACTCTCTCTCTTTCTCTCTCTCTTGCACTCTCGGCACGGCAATTATTCTTATGTCTGAGCGCGGCGGTAGTCGCGGTAAGGCTAACAGCTGATTGTTCCTGGGAGGATCGCGTATCCTCGCGGATCCTCCCTCGTCGCTACCCCCCTCGTCCTGGGGTCGTCGATCGTCGAGAATCGGCAAATTTCGGTAGTATTGTCTCGAGACACTTTTCGTCTCGAGACATTGTTGACATCGGGAGTTCGCTTGGTTGTCTCTCCCGGCTCTCCCGTTTTTTCCTGCCGGGTTTCTCGTGACGGCTGCTTCGCTAAAAGTAAATACAGCTGATCCGTCTAAACGCGATACTGTATTCTAACTACGATAACTTCTCAGCAATAGAATCTTCTCTATTGCTGAGCGCCCGATAATTCGCGATAATATTTTTGCGTCGCCAAAGTACGAGAGTGCGATTCACCTAAGCAAGGGCTTCGCTGGTGGTCATCTGCTGCATCCTCGTCCCTCGATGTCCTCCGCTCCTCGTCCTGGTGGCCGGCAAGGGGCGTCGAGGGGCACAAAATTCGGGACGCGCTGACCTTCGCATCTGCTCCGCTCGCCAAAATCGCTTCTTCGCTTTGTTCTAAATTTTCACAACAAACAATCCGACGGAACGCGATATTCGGCAAGTTCTCGAAAAACCGTTAGCGGCACGGCACGCGATAAACATTCTCTACACTAATCGACACGGGATGCTTGAGACGGGCGCCTCCACGGCTGCCACGTCACAGTATATTAGTGGATATACAAAATATGTTAACTTTTGTACGTTTTAAAGACGTCCATTTTATTTTGTATTTCTAAGAAACATATGTTGAGTTCGCATATGCTTTCATTTATTAATAGTATAAGCCGGTTTCACCAACATGAATGAATTTAAACAATCGAATAAATTTATCTTCTCCATTGGAACAATTGTATCTGTCAAACGATGATGTGATTAGTTAGTTCCATCGAAAAAGTTATCATTACGAGTTTTTGAAAATTGCGAACAAATAACCCTTCAATTTGCATTATTAATAAGAAACCCAACTAGCAAAATAATAAAAACATTTAAACATTTAAAAACATTTTAAAAACATAAAAAAAATTTGTTTTAAATATTTAAAAATAATGGGATAAATTCCCATTTTTCATAAAAAAAAAACATTTTTTTAATGTTTGAAAAAATGTTTCGTTTTTTAATATTTAATAGAAGTTTGACATTTATTAAATATAAAAAAAACATACATTTTTCCATTCCGTTAAGGAAAACATTTCTTAATGAAAAAAGGGAATTTACCCAGACAGCATACAATATTTATGATAAAGATTCATAAATATTTAGGTCAAATTATTTTTTAAAAATATTACATAAATATTTTATAAATATTTTTGTACATAAAGAAAAAATTATCAAAATCTTTATTCAAATATTATTAAAATATAGGCTAAATATTTTATACAATATTTATAGTAAACAAAAAATAAATATTTGTAATAATATTTTGTAAATATTTCTATAAATAGTATATATAAAAAAATAAATATAAATATTTATTAAATTAATTATTAAATTAATGAAAAAATAATAAAATCGAAATTTAAATTGGTAATGTATACTGAAAAAATTCTTTAAATCAAAGAAATATATTTTGTTAAATATAATTTCTTAACTTAAAAAAGTATTTGTTAGATTTTAGAAAATATGTAATAAATATAAAATATTTTTTTAAATTTGTGAAATGAGCTGTAAAATTATAAATTTCCAGAAAAAAATGACTTCCTAACAAGAAGAAAATTAGTTTTTTTTAGGTAAAAATTATGTTTAAATAAATATTTGCTTGTTTTAAAAGTAAATAAAGTACAAGTAAATCATTTTATAAATCTAAATAAATTATTTTCTAATATTAAAAGTATCTTTTTCGTGTTTCGTTAGTTTTTTTTATTATAAAAAAACAATTTATTTAAATTTACAAAATGATATATTTGTATTTTATTTACTTTTAAAACAAGTATATTTAACAATTATTTTTTAAATATAATTTTTACATACTTCTCAAACATACATTTTACATTTAAAACATTTCTATTCTTTTCTTTTAAATAAATCAATTGTTTTCGTACATGAATATATTATATGTATACAATACAAAGCGTCTCTCAGTCAAAGTGATAGTGGCGCAGTATATAAATACATATATTTTAATAAATAATTTTATAATATTTATGATCTATTGAAGCTAAGGTTATAAAAATATTTATAAAATATTTTGGTAAATATTTATAAAATATTCAAATAAATCTTATAAATATTTTATAAATATTTTGTGCGATCTGAGTATCTCATTATTTTTAACGTTTTTAAATATGTTTTTTCAAATGTCTTTTATATTATATATTCGTTTTTGGTGGTTAGGAACATTCAATATTCCAATTTACAAATATTCTATTTTCGTTCTAAGAACGTCCAGTTTTAGCCCGGTGGGTCCTTAATTCGGATGTCTTTTGAACATCCATAAAAGTAACAACGATGTTTTTAAAATGTCCTAAAAACGTTTGTGGATCCGAAATGGATGTTTTAAACGCGTACACAACGTCCAGTACATACGTTTTAATATGTATTTATAACGTCCTTGTGCCGTCTGGAATGATTATATATAAATTAAAAATAAATGTTCCGTATATGGTCACATATGTATGTATGTATGTATGTGTTTATTAAACCCTTACGGGATACACAGCGGACTCCCGTTCCAACAAAAAGACAAAAGTAAACAAAAAGTAAAACGCACGCTATTCCACGCAAAAAACGCACAAGAAAACGCATGAGAAAGAGAGAAATCGCAACACTTATTCATCCAATCATCCTTCCTCACTCATCTCCCGGACCTCCGCTTCCGCCGCACTTTCCATTTTCTCATCCGAACTCTTATCCATTCCCAGCCATCCACCTCCCTCCCTTATCTCCTCTAATCTTCTCATTCACACCTCACCCTCTCCCTCTTCTCCCAGTACCTCACCTAACATCTCTTGCCACCCCTTTTCCACCCTCCCAGTTTGTACATTTCTCCCACACGTGCTCCCAAGTTTCCTCTCTCTCTCCACACATCCTACATTTTTTTTCTTCCTCCCCTTCCCAATATCTTCCCCCTCTCATGCCTTCACCCAGCCTAAACTTCGCCACCCTCTGCCATTTCTTCTCCTTCCACCCCCTCCTTAGACACCCAGGCACCCCCTTTCCCTTCACTTCACAGTACCACCTATTATACCTTGCGCCTCTAATTTTATTCCACTTTTCCTCTTCCTGCACTCTCCTCTCTCTAGCCACTACCTCCTCCCCCCTCAACTCTCCCTTCTCTCTCATCTCCTCAATTTCCTTTATACTCCACTTCCTCTCCTCATAGAAACCTTTCCTTTCCTCCTCCCATCTCCCCTGCATCTTCCCTTCCCGCGCTCTATCTCTCATCTCCTACCAGCATAACCTCGCCAGCTCCCCTCCTCCTCTCTCCCCCAGTTTTTTCTCTTAACTCCACGCCCTCATCCCTGCTCTCCCCCTTAACTTTTCCCTCTGCGTCTCCTCCCTCACCATATACTTCGGAGTACACCTCCCCACCCCTAGCACCCATTTTAAAAACCTACCCTGCATTCTCTCTATCCCATCCCTTTCTTTCCACCCCCATATCTCCACCCCGTAACCAACCACTGTCCATACCAACTTATCCAATAACTATACTCTTTTCGACCAATCCTTACCATACTTCCTTTTACCTATACCCCACACTTCTCTCATTACTATCTCTCCCTTGTTTATTCTCTCCTCTATATGTTTCCTCTGTTCCCCATTCGCCATCACCACATAACCCAGATACTTATACTCCTTCACCTCTTCCAGTTCTTTCCCTTTCCATCTCCACACCATCTTCCTCCGCCTCCCACCCCCCTTTCTACTGGGCGCCAGGTACGGAAAGGCCGCACCACCTCGATAAACGCGAGAATAAATAATTACCACAAAAGGAATGCACGTCCCGGAACCGTCGGGACCGGTAGCTCTATTAAATTAAAGTCGGAGACGGGATGGGTTGGAGGAAGCGAAATCACTAGACTCGATAGCAATAATAATGAGACGTTTATTCGGGGACTCTCGCACGTCCCGATAGTCGAAATACGAGCGGAGGTCGTCACGACAACGCTCCTCTCGAGACGGTACAATTCGCGAAACGGTACACGAAGCCCGAGGACGCTTTCCTCGGGCGAGCCTTCTTTATTCGCGCGACCACTCCGCGGACGAGACGCGACACGATACGATATAATACGCGACACGAATATAATTGGAGCAGATGGTTGATCTTACAATCTCGGCGACAGCCCTTGCGTCGGCGGCGGCGTCGGCGGTGACGGCAGCGGTGGCGGTCCTCTCTCTCTCTCTCCTCTCTCTCCTCTTCGTCCGCTCTCACTCCGCACTCTATCACTCCCGTACTCTCTCTCTGCTCTCTCTCTCGTTCTTTCTCTCCTCTTCGTCCGCTCTCACTCCGCACTCTCTCACTCCCGTACTCTCTCTCTCGCACTATAATTGTGTCGGTAGATGCTTTCTATGCGTCTGAGCGCGGCGGTGGTCGCGGTAAGGCTAACTATTCGCGGCAATGGTCGCGGCAAGGCTAACAGTTGATTGTTCCTGGGAGGATCGTGTATCCTCGCGGATCCTCCCTCGTCGCAGCCCCCTCGTCTTGGGGTCGTTGATCGTCGAGAATCGGCAAATTTCGGTACCATTGTCTCGAGACACGTTTCGTCTCGAGACATTGTTGACATCGGGAGTTCGCCTGGTTGTCTCTCCCGGCTCTCCCGTTTTTTCCTGCCGGGTTTCTCGCGACGGCTGTTTCGCTGAAAGTAAATACAGCTGATCCGTCTAAGCGCGATACGGTATTATAACTACAATAGCTTCTCAGCGATAGAATATTCTCTATTGCTGAGCGCCCGATAATTCGCGATAATATCTTTGCATCACCAAAATACGAGAGTGCGATTCACCTGAGCAAGGGCTTCGCTAGTCGTCATCTGCTGCATCCTCGCTCCTCGATGTCCTCCGCTCCTCGTCCTGATGGCCGGCAAGGGACGTCGAGGGGCACAAAATTCGGGACGCGCTGACCTTCGCATCTGCTCCGCTCGCAAAAATCGCTTCTTCGCTTTGTTCTAGATCGTCACAATAAACAATTCGACGGAACGCGATATTCGGCAAGGTCTCGAAAAACCGTTAGCGACACGGCACGCGATAAACATTCTCACTAATTCGACACGGGGTTCTTGAGACGGGCGCCTCCACGGCTGCCACGTCACAACATATTATATAATTTATGAATAATTATATATTATATATTTGTGAATAATTATATATTATATATTTATGAATAATTATATATTATATATTTATGAATAATTATATATTATATAATATTATATTTAGTTATATGACCTGATATAATCCCAAATAGCAAAATAAAAATCAATTGACATTTTAGTGATGTCTTATTGACATTAAAGACATTATTAAAGCATCATTTAACATCATTAAGATGTCACCATAACAGCACAGATGTCCAGGAAATGTCCAGAGTCCTGGACACCTGAGGACGTTTCTTTGTTTTCAGGACATCCTTGGGATGCCTTTAGGAGATTTTGTGCTGTCTGAGCATTTTACTATTTAGGGTCAGTGTAAACTGTATGAGCCAAGAGTAATTTAAGTAAGACAAATGTTACAATATATTCAAGACAACACCAATTTGCAAGGGACAATTTTAGAATTTTTTCAGTATGTTTTTAAGACATAGTGACGTCTTTAGAACGTCCTTTGGAAGTCTGCTTATTTGGGATTACTTTAGGATAAATTATGAAAAGATAAAATATTCTATTCATATTAAAATTATAAATCTGCAGAAAATATATATTTCATATAAAACAATACATAAAATACATGCAATAAATACATAAAATAAACTTACATTTTACGTACTGCATATTTATAATACAGGGTCATCGAAAAGTATCGAACCCCCCTAATATCTTCAGTTAGAATGCATTTTGGATAAAATGTCCAATGGCAAAGTTATGGTTTCAAACGGGGAGTAAGATGATGACCTTGACTTTGACCTTGACCATGTCCTTCAAAGTCATTTCAAGGTCAACCTTATTTCTTTAAATGGAACCCCCTACATTTTATTGCATATTCTTATAGCTTATCTCGAGAGCTTTCCAAAACGCTAGAATAAAACATTTTTCATTAAGTACTTTTTGAGTTATAAAGGTTTGAAGTTAACAGTTTGTTAAGTGGCGTGTGGGTCCGGCCAGTTAAGGCAAGAGTGGCGTGTGGGTCCGGCCAGTTAAGGCGAATTTCATTTCAATTGGTCAGCTTGGGCAAAATATTCAATTGTATCAAACAATTCACAACAAATGTTCAAATTGTTGCCCTTCAACAACCTGGCAATGTGCAAACATTTCTGGGATATTGGAAACAAAATGAAGATGTTTGGGACAATCAATTGAAGCGCAATGGCTTCTTTTGTTGCAGAAAAAATTTTTGGGGCTGTTTGTTTTCGTCCACGACGTGACTGCTGCTCGCTAAGAAGAAGACAGCACTGCATCAAAGATTAAAATCAATGATCCGTACTGTTTGCTCAAGAGCTCGTACATTGGTGCCTGCGAGAGTGAGAGAATAAAGATCGGTCCCGCTAACGCTTTCGAACATCACGCATTCGAGCAGCTTCTCGCGATCACTTTCGGGCAGTATTCCGCCGTAGCCTACTAGCATCACCGCTTGAAGCCGTACAACTTTGCTATTGGACATTTTTCCAAAATGCATTCTTACTGAAAATATTAGCGGGATCCAACACTTCGATTAATGTATTTTCTTTAAACCAATTAATTGGTCTCATTATTCCGCGCACAAAAGTATTAAGGTTACGATTACTGAAAACTAAATAATATTTTACAAGATATTTTAAAATTTTGTGTAAAAAAATTGTTAACTTCAAACTTTTATAATTCAAAAAGTACTTAATGAAAAAATGTTTTATTCTAGCGTTTTGGAAAGCTCTCGAGATAAGCTATAAGAATATGCAATAAAATGGGGGTTCCATTTTAAAAAATAAAGTTGACTTTGAAATGACCTTGAAGGACATGGTCAAGGTCAAAGTCAAGGTCATCATTCTATTGCCCGCTTGAAACCATAACTTTGCCATTGGACATTTTCTCCAAAATGCATTCTAACTGAAGATATTAGGGGAGTCCGATCCTTTTCGATGACCCTGTATATTACACTTTAACTTTCTGATGCATATATTTTTTTTGTTTAGGCAGAGGAAATGTTTTACGCACACCCCCGAAAAAGACGGGACTTTCCCAGGGGTAATGTGGGACTCTCCCCTCCCCCGGAACTAACCGTCCGGGGGGGGGGCTACCCACTAAAAACTCTGCCGGGCCCCTTGCGGCCATTGCGAGGGTGTCCCGGGAACCGCTTGCGCATTACTTCCAAGACGCCCTCAGCCGCAAGGCGGGGAGAAACCTAAAACCCCGCTCCCTTCCTGGGCCGAGAGTGAAGTATTCCCTCCCGGCCCGTTGTTGAAATCCTCCATGACCGAACGTGGGCCCTCCCGTCCAGTCATACCTCTCCGGCTAGGGGCGTTGTGGGCCGAGTCCGGACCCGGCCTGCCCCTAAGCTCCTGACCGAGGTTGTGGGGCGGAGGAGATAATGTGCTCCTCCGCCCCTTCTGATCAGGAGCCTCCAGTCTCGGGGAGGGGGGTGAGCGGTCTAAGAGCCCACCCTTGCAAGCCGGCCGCCCTGCCCACCTCCCGGAGGCGCCTGGTCTGACTCCTTGTTACGGGGGGGGAGGGGAGTCGCGCTTTGCGACGCGTCTCCCCCGCCCGACCAGGCGCCTCCTATCTCCACCCCCCCCTTCCTCGGGTCCTCCGGCGACCACTGCCGGAAGGACCCGGCGAC
>NW_022639536.1:68923-77390 GCF_010583005.1 Odontomachus brunneus
GGGGGGGGGGGGAGCGGCGGCGCACCCGCAGGTACTCCGGGGGAAGGAACGCCGGCGGTGTCGTCCCCTCCCCGCCCACGGGTGCGCCGCCCTTCGATCCCGCGCTGATACGCGGGTAGGTGAGGCGCCGCTTTTCTTCTGCGGCGCCTCACCCCGTCCCGGGGGGCGGCTTCGCCCCGCCGTGTCGCAGAAAGAGATGACGGCGGACCAGCCCTCATCTCCCCCAAGCATGGCCCTGACTCGGCGCTCCACCACCCAAGGTTGCGTTCAGATTCCCCACCCGGGTGCACCCTGACACTCAAAGAGCGTTCAGATTCCCTTTAAGGTCTCCCACCGGATATCGGGTGGAGCGTTCATATTGTCACTCCATTCCACCCGGGAGGGTGGAAAAACCACACAGGTTTTTGAGCCGGGTGGAACGGGTGATGATGACGTCAAACCATGATCTTTTAGTTTTCCTAAAAGATCATGGTGGATTATTTGGTCTGTTCTTTTCAGCTGCTGAACTGATGTAAGGTTAGTACACTACAAATATTAATATTATCAATACAACATTTCAATATTTAAAACAGAGTAGAACATTTACGCGTAAAATATAAATAATCAACATTACGTGTATATTATGTTTAACGTGTCATTCATTTAAACAATCAATGAAAATTATATTCTATTTCTTATTTCTAATATTATGTATTTTTATTTTATCAATAAAGTAAGAAATATTAACAATCTTATAATTTAATTGTTTTTCTATATTATGCAATTTATAATAATTTATATTGTTTGTATTGTTTATATATGCAAAAGATTCATGTAAACATAATGTAAACAATATGTAAATAATCCATGTAGATATAATCTTGTAATTTACAGCACAACTCTGATGAATGCATCTACAAATATGGATGAATATCAGCGAGCTGTTGCACTGACTGCAATGACTATCAGCAATGATTTTCTCTGTTGTAATATGTTTTTTGATACAGACAGTGAAAGCAGCGATTCAGATTTAGATGAAGGAGATATCAGAAGAAGAATTCTATTACGTGGATGTCAAGAGAAGCCTCCAAGAGTGAAAAATTATGTTGAACAAACTGTACCAAAATTTAACACATAACAGTTTAGAAGCCATTTTCGCATGACCCCAGCAACATATGAAAATTTAGAAGCAAAACTTGGTCCTGTCCTCTCTTTGTCTAAAGAAAAAGCTGTAATTCCAGTAAGAAAACAATTATTAGGGACGTTGTGGTTATTGGCAACACCTGATTCATATCGGTAAGTTTCTGATAAATATTTGCTGTATAAGTAAATATGTATGATAATTTAGTTAATATGAATTTTTCATTTCAGTTCTGTTGGCGAAAGGTTTGACCTTGCAAAAAGTTCATTAAATAAAAGTTTTATGAAAGTCGTTGAATGTTTAAATAATATATCGGACCAAATTATTTTATGGCCAAGAGACCAAAAATTGGAGAAAGTAAAAGCAGATTTCAATCAAAATTCAGTATTGAAAGGCATTATTGGTGTCATTGATGGTATACATGTTCATATAAAAGCTCCTAAGGTATGTAATTATGTTATATCCGTTGTAAAATAAACATGTAAAAAAATATGATATTATAGTAAGTATTTGGGAGTAGAAGGAGAGAAAAAATAGTATCACGCATACATACATTTCTTTCTTTAATTCCAGGTTGACTCCCAATACTATAGGACTTATAAGAAAGCATATGTCATAATTTTACAGACAGTCTGTGATGCTTGTATGAAATTCACTAACTGTTTTGCAGGATTTGCAGGTTCAGTTGGAGATTTAAGAGTTTTTCGAAATTCGGACTTATGGAAAATAATTCAAAGAAATAAATCATCTTTCTTTCCAAATGATGAATTTATCATTGGTGACAAAGTGTATCCTGTATTTACATGGTGTATTCCCCCATATATTGATCGTGGTCAACTTACAGCTGTAAGATATTTTGTTATTCGCTCTTATAATGTAATATATTATAATGTAATTTGTTTTTCTTGTAGCATTGATTCAAATTTATAAATTCTTTAATATCTTTTTGTCAGGTCCAGAAAAAATTTAACACTGTTCTTTCTTCAAAACGATCAGTGATTGAACGTGTATTTGCACTACTGAAAGGTAGATTCCGTAGACTGAAGTTTCTTGATATGAACATAGATGAAATGATCTCCCACGTTATAATTGCTTGTACAGTATTACATAATATATGTCTGAATGGCATTGAGGATGATGTAGAAGATTTTATACAAGAAGGTATGGAGATGGAGATTGAAGAGGCTTATGCTGAAAATATATCTAATGAAGATATGGAAGAAATAAAACGTGAATACTTGTGTACACTTGTCGTTGAAGCTTAATATTGATGCATACTGTAATTATTCTCTACTTAATACATAATGTAATTATTCTCCGTATCATATTCATTAATATTACAAAAAAATTATTACAATATTGAATAGTGTAAAATCTATTTGCACTGACGTAAATTAATTTATTATTTTCATATTTATAAATTAAATGTGTTTATATATTTTGTATATGAATGTGTGTATGAATGTGTGTGCACGCGCACGTTTATAAACAAATATATAAGCAAGATTTTGTATAACTGATGTTCTTATGATAATTAAAATAAAATAATTTATATCATATTTTTAACTGGTGTATTTTAGAAAATCACTATTTTCCATTACAAAACTTTTTATAAAGTTTATTATATTTTAACAAAAAAAATATGATTTTCTGAAATACACGAAATGAAAAAATGTGATATTTATTACTTGGTTTATTATGAATTATGTAATATTTATAATGTGATATAATTATTTTATTCTAATTCTTAGTAGTAGAAAAGATAGAAACTAAAATAAATCGAAATTACAATTAAACTATATTGGTGCAAACCAGCTTAAAACTCATTTAAAATGTACTATATTGTAATGTAAATTTTATAAATGTATTGTAGGATATATAAAAATATAAATATAATAATAGATGTAATGTAAAATTTGAAAGGATAATAAGAATACATTATCAAGTTAAGAATAAGGATAGGAATAATGTAAGAATAATAAAACACGTTTTAGTTTTCTCTCATTTTTTATTTGTACTTAATTATTACATAGAAACTTCTTACAATTATATTATGTAAGAACAGAAAGATAAAAAAATAAACGATCAACTTTTAAATGTATACAAACAGTATTATTTTATTCTAAATAAAATTAAAACTATATATTAATGAAATGCCTACTTCTCATACAAAATTTTCCTATCTTTTTGACAGTAATGGAAAAAGTAACACTGGAAATATATCTAATAATAAAAATGAAGAAGCTCTTTAAGATATACTTATTAATAAAAATTAAGGAGCACCTTAATGACTTCACAATCTTAACTAATAACACAACCTTAACACTAATAATCTGTGTCTAGAAGAATGGAAGCATTTCAATTTCATATTTAAGGATTCCCTAATATGAAATATTTATCTTAAAATTATTGAATATCAAGCAAAAGATAAACATATCTCATAAAGAACAAACATAAAGAACATCTTACTAAACAAATAAACTGAAAAAGACAATCTGAAAAAAAGAAAAACAAATAAACAAATTTTTTCAACTTATTAAAGCTTTTCCAGTAATTTTTCCATTTGTTCCTTGTAAACTGCTATAGCTTTATCTTGTTTTTCCATCTTTTCTTTATGCCGCTGCATTTTAGCTTCCTCTCGTTCCTTTGCTTCCATTCTTTGTTGTACATTCCATTTTTCCAGTTCTTTTCCAATTCTACTTCTTTTGCGATTTGACTGTGGTGAATTTTCTTTCACATCATTATCAGAACTATATGGTAATTCTGCTTTGTTCACATATGAACATACTCTCTTCTTTAATGTTGATGATATAGAAATAGGTTTCACTATTGGTTTTTGACCCAAAACGGCTTCCATTTCATCGTAAAATTTATATGTCTTCAGTTCTGCTCCACTTTGGTTATTGTGATCTTTCACTTTGGTGTATGATTTTCTAACGTCTTTGAATTTGTTCTCGCATTGAATACCATTAAAATTCCATAATGGATTTTCTTTTTTCAAATCATCTGCAATCATTTTCCACACCTTACTATTTCTTATCTGATTATTTTTGAAATCATTTTCGTGACTTTTCCATTTGGAAATAAGTGCTCTTACAGCATTTGCATCAGTCCATTTCACAGGTGCAAAATTAGATGAAGAAAGAGATTGCATGTTATGTATATCTATAACAAAACGTTTATATCATAACAATAAAAGAAAAATATTATAAATAAAATCATGTTTCCATTAATTCAATATATACCTAAACTGTTACAAGATCTAGTCAGTTCTTCTATACTATTTTCACCAGCATCAGATGAAACTGAAGAAATAATCCTATTACAACTTCCTATAAGAGAATGATTATATTAATAGAAAAGAAGATAATAAAAAGAAATCAATAGTTTATTTATTAAGAAATACATACTTGATTTCTCACTGACTGTGCTAAGATTAAAGAACTGCCTTACTTCTAACGTATCAGGAATTATCATAACAACATCAGCTGTAATAAATAATGCTTATTAATTTATGAACATATAAACATACAATTAGCTTTATACGCAAGCATATAATTAATCTTAGAAAAATTAGTTAACAAAGCAAATGTGATATTTTTAAATACATTAGATGAATGAATGTGATATAAATTATTTTATTAATAACATTATATATATATAATATATTATTTCATATATATATACATATATATAATATATTAATTATATATATATATATATATATATATATATATATATATGTGGGATTTCAATGGAGAAACACTTCTTTTTACTATCGTTTTGAACAAACGTTTAATAAGTACAAGGATTACAGAGAATCATATATTACTCGTTCGCAGATCTTACTGCTCCGCTCTCCGACCGTACTCGTCGCGATCCTAATAACGAAGAACGTCCCGACCTTTTCGCTCGCTGTTTAGGTCGTCTCACGTATAAACAATCGCTTAGTCCCGTAACAAGCGGGTTCAATATTTAGATTAGAACGAAATCATGAGTGTAGCCCCTTCCCGATCCCACACTCGGCCCCCCTGACCAATTGTTCGCCTCAAATGATTACTACACACTTGACCAGGGTTTCATGAACTCAGCGCATGTGCTAGTACTACCCGGACCCTCTCCTGGGTTTGCTCGCTTAACGTCATACGTATCGTTATTTTTTATCTTAATTACGCGGTACGGTCCTAAATATTTTGCGCGTAGCTTCCGTCCCGGACACACCTGAGTACGTTTAATCGCGACCAATTCACCGATTTTATATTTTCGTGGTGCTTTGCGATGTTTATTGAAATTTTTACAGTTCTCCTGTTGAGTTTTTAGTATATGCTCCTTAGCTTTTACTCTAAGAGAAGAACGTTCCTCGTTAAATTGTTCTTGCAAAGCTTGCTCCAAGACTTCTTTTAGACGTAAATCTTCCTTACAACGCATTTTCACTCCTGTTAGCAATTCAAATGGACTTGTATTAATACTTCTTTGATACGTGGAATTTAAAATGTTTTGTAATTGCTTCACATAACGATACCACTTCGTCGGATCTTCCAGTGATAGTTTCGTGAGTATCGGGATAATAGTCCGATTAATTCTTTCCATCTGTCCATTGGCTCTCGGCAGACCTGTGGTAATCAATATGTGCTTGATTCCTTCGCCGTCGCAATAACCTTGAAACTCCTTCGACGAAAACGCTGTTCCTCTGTCGGAAATAATGCACGCTGGATTGCCAAATGTTTGCTGTTGCAGTTCTAACTTCTTGATTACTTCTTGCGAAGTTGCACTCTTCGTTGGGTACAACCAAATAAATTTAGTGAAGCTGTCGATTACGACTAAAATGTGGTTGTATTTCTTGCTTGTGGATTCCAAAGGGCTCAAATGGTCTATGTGATACGTATGCAACGGTACGTCACCTTTAGGTAGCGGATGAAGTTGACCCTCCTGCTTACCCTGCTTCCGGTTGGCAAGTATACACGGGATGCAGTTTGCTATAAACTTCTCCATCTTCTTTTTCACATTCGTCATAAAATATTCTATTCGGATAACGTCTTCTGTTCTCTTTGTTGACAAATGACCCTTATAATGAATGGCTTGTATGACTTCATTCTGCATGTGATCTGGAACCACCAGCAAATCTCTACCCTCGACAAACTTATAGAGCACGCCTCCTATCAACGTATAATTATTATTAGGTTTTATTTTCAACGTCTCTATTAATGTTTTTAGCTCGGAATCATCCGCTTGCGTTGCTTTTATTCTTGCCAAAATACCGTCTTCCACTATTGTCATAACCGAGTTTCTGCTCAATGCATCGACGTGTTTCATTCTTGTTCCCGACCTATGCTCCAATATATACTCGAAATCTTCCAGCTTTTCAGCCCACCGCCAAATCTTCGAGGAGATTTCCTTCTTCCGCATAGTTTGCGTAAACGCCGCACAGTCCGTTACTACTTTAAATTTCAACCCAAGTAAATATACGCGAAATTTCTCGAGTGCTTCTATCACAGCTAACACTTCTAACTCGTAGCTTTTATATTTTCTTTCAACTGGCCGCGATTTACGACTCATATATTGTACCGGATATAATCTACCATCTAATCGCGACCGTTGTAATAATATTGCGCCTATCCCGTCTTGACTAGCGTCGGTGTGCAGCTCCGTTTCAAGTGTCGGATCAAAAATTTGCAATACAGGTTCATTACTTAACATTCCCTTTAGCTTATTAAAAGCTTCTCTTTCTACTTCTTCAAATTTAAATATTCTATCTTTACACAATAGATCGCTTAAAGGTCTCGCCGTCATCGAATATCCACCAATAAATTTGCGAAAATACCCTGTGAGACCGAGAAAGCTTTGAACCTGTTTAATCGTCGTTGGTTCTGGAAATTGCATCACCGCTTTTATTTTCTCCGGGGATGGCGATACCGTCCCATTCTCTATTATTTGACCTAGGAATTCAATACGCGTTTTCATAAATTTACATTTTTTAACATTTAATTCTAAGCCATATTGGCTCGCAGTACGTAATACGGTTTTTAACCTGTCTATCGCTTGCTTAAGATCGGTTGCCAAAATTATGACATCGTCCAAATATAGCGTCACTATTCCATCGTTAACTAGTGGTCGAAAAATTTGATTAATAAATCGTTGGAATACAGGAGGAGAGTTAGACAAACCGAAAGGAGTCTTCAAAAATTGATATTGACCTTCGTGTGTGATAAACGCAGTATATTTTCGACTTTGTTCATCCACTTCTACGTGAAAAAATCCGTTTCTAAGATCTAGTGTACTAAACACTCGTGCGTCCCTCAATTTGTCTATCTGGTCCTCAATCAAAGGCAACGGATGCCTATCGCGTTCTATGATCCGATTAAGCGGTCGATAATCGATGCATACTCGTGGTGATCCATCTTTTTTCTTAGCTACAACTACCGGGCTTGCATATTCAGACGAACACGGTTCAATTATACCGTCTCGTATCCATTCCTCTACCTGCTTCTCGACAATTTTTTTTTCTGGCAAAGCTAATCTACGCGGTCTCTGAAAAATCGGCTTTTCGTCCTTGAGCGTTATTCTAAGTTTAATCTCTGTCGTTCTACATTTTTTTGGCTCATATTCGGTTATTAATTTCTTTACTTCATTCCTTATTTCCACGTTCGGAATGGTTTCAATGTCCGTTTGCGATTCTTCTGGGATATTAATATGTGCAAGAAAATCTGTTTCTAATTTTTTATAAATAGTCACGCCGTCTTGATTAAAATTTAAATTAGCCTGTTCTAAAATATCTCTACCAATAATTACCTCTATATTTATCGCTTTATAAGGCACAACGTAAAATGTTAACGGAAAGTTAACATCGCCGTCTATATACATTACAGCTTGAAAATACCCCACAGCTTTAGATTCACCGCCTCCGAATCCAGAAAATATACGCGTCGATTGAATCAATTCAAAATTATTCAATCTCCTGAACGCGTCTTCACGAAGTAAGCTAGCCGGACTACCAGTATCTATAAGAGCTTTCAATCTTTCATTATCGACAATAACATGTTTGATTACATTAGCCAAGGACACGCTCACCACATTAACCGCTCGCTCCAAATTCGAACTGAAACCGCCTGCTCTTCTCTCGGTACAATCTTTCGCCTCGTGCCCAAATTTGTTACAATTGAAACATTTCTTTCCTAACAATTTTTTGTCACAATTTCTGGCGTGATGTCCACTCATGCCACAGTTGAAACACCGCATCGGCGCCCCGCCCTCCTGGCCATCGATTGTCCTCCTCCTCACGTCCTCGCGCGAGAATCTCCTCCCCAAATTTCTCGTCATTTCGTCTCGATTCCTCACGTGCGTGTATTT
>NW_022639536.1:77488-83647 GCF_010583005.1 Odontomachus brunneus
TTTTTTTTTTTTTTTTTGTAAATCTCGAGCTTGTCTTTAAATCCACGAGCGGTTTTTGCTCCATATAGTACCGTCTTGCTACTTGGTTCATCGTTGATGCCATTAATCACATATTCGAACAATGCGTCCACCTCCACAGCACCTCTGGAAGCTAACTCTCTCATGGCTAAAAAATACTCTTGGGCTGTTTCTTCCTTCTTCATTTTACGTCTTTCCAACATCCTGTGCAACTCAGCGCTGTTGATTTTCGTGGAAAATTCCTCCGTCAACGCGTCCTTCAACTTCTTCCACGTCTTGATGACTCCTTCGCCCTGAATAAATAGCTTAGCCACGCCTTTCAACGATTTTTTTGCAAAAACTATCTTTTGCAAATTGTCCCAGCCGAACATGGTGGCGGCCTCCTCAAAATCGCTAATCCAACGCTCAATTGAATATGAATCGGTTCCATTGAACGAACGCACCGAATCTTCAACATCTCTATAATTTAAAACAAATTGCTGGACATTATTATTTCCTTGCCTTCTACCTCTCTCCAATCGATCGCCCTGTCGCTCTGCGTGGACCGTGTCTTCACTCTCTTCTTCGGCCTCGATATCCTCATCACTCCCGTCACCGCTCTCGCCGCCATCGTTCCCGTCATCCTCGCCCTCGTCGCGAACTGATCGCAGAGACCCCACGTCCATTAAGGCCCTCACTATTCGCTCTCTTAAATGCTCAGCGTTTCCGGTGTATGCAATGCTGAGAACATTGCAAATTGATATCAGGTCTCCTATCGAAAAACCCACGGCATATTGTAACTTAGCTCGAAACTCGGGTGAGTTGCCGTTGAACTCGAACCCGCGAAATTCTCGCAACCGCCGACGATTATTTCTATCGCCGTCTTCCTCGAAAATAAATTTGTGCATAACCACTATTACCGCTCTCGAGGCGGTAATCTCTGCGTCAATTTTTTGTTTTATTCTAGGTATTTGCCCCAACTTCTCCATAATTCTATTAGTTAGTTCCGTCTATTAGTTATAACCCCGCTAGTTTCGCTTTTGCAAAACGCGATTGGAATTTCACATTACAGCTTCGTATGCCCTCGAATACACGTCGTTCGTCTATCCTCGTTCCTCTTTTAGATTCTCAACGTTTGCGGTCCTTCCTCACTCGTCGCTCGTCCAACGTCTTTTCCGCGCTTCTCGTCCCTCGTCCTTCCTCGTTTCCTCGTTTTTCGTCTTTTTCTTCGTTTTTCGTCTTTCCTTCGTTTTTCGTCTTTCCTTCGTTTTTCGTCTTTCCTTCGTCTTTTGTCTTTCGTCTTTTGCTTCTACGTCTTTTCCTTTCCTTCCAGGCCTTCCGAAATTCTTCCCGCACACTGGTTAATACTTTTCTTTCGACTCGTTTTGGCTATCCCGGACGAGCCCCCAAAATATGTGGGATTTCAATGGAGAAACACTTCTTTTTACTATCGTTTTGAATAAACGTTTAATAAATACAAGGATTACAGAGAATCATATATTACTCGTTCGCAGATCTTACTGCTCCGCTCTCCGACCGTACTCGTCGCGATCCTAATAACGAAGAATGTCCCGACCTTTTCGCTCGCTGTTTAGGTCGTCTCACGTATATACAATCGCTCAGTCCCGTAACAAGCGGGTTCAATATTTAGATTAGAACGAAATCATGAGTGTAGCCCCTTCCCGATCCCACATATATATATATATATATATATATATATATATATATATATATATATACATACATACATTGATAAGATATACACAATGGGTGCTTTAATCTGTATTACATAAAACCAGTTTATTAGTTGCATATTATCTGACAAGGTATTTTAGATAACATGTGATCAATAAACTTGTTTTGTGTAACAAAGTGTAACGTAACTGGAAAGTACCTAATAATAATTTGAAAGTTCTTTATATCTTTATGGATTTCTTGAAATAAATCTTGTGTAAACTGGTAATACAACTGGATATACATATATTTCTAATTGCATAACAAGTGATTGCAGTAAATTAAGAAATTCGGAATCTGTTACGATATATATTAATTCAAGTTATAAATACTTACAGACTTTATCACGAATGATTATTAATCCATCCACTATAATTGGTTCATTGTTTTCTGATTTACACAGTTCATGCCTTTCGGCATCTAAAGTAACATTCAAACTTGACATCTTTATCATGATGTGATCTGAAATATGTTAACAATCAATAATAATTTCAATTAGACTGTTTAACCGTACCACACAAATATTACAATATTGTTTACTTATTACAAGAACTTAATTTTAAAAGTTTACTTGATATAAAGATTAAGTTCATCTTATTTTCATGCTGAAAACGTTTACAAATATTGTTTTCATTTGACTTAATACTTCAAATACTAACTTAAAAAGATGATACAATTTCTTAGAAAATACATCATTATTACTCGCTTACATTTACATTTTTAAAAGAGGTAGTGCAATATAAGAGTTTTCAGCTAATAATAAGATAAATGAAAATATTACTAATGTAGATTCTAACAAAGAATAAAAAAAGACATTTAAAAGCAAGAAATATTTAATTTCATATAAATTTATCTTAAATAACAAATAAAATGAGTGAGAAAAATTATGATCTCTAATTATCTATTATTTATTATTATACGAAATTAAATATTGAGAAAAAATTGTTTATTGAAAATATTTTGAGGTTAACTTACGCGGCAGTGAGTATAGGAAGTCTCTCTCTCTCTCTCTCTCTCCCTCTCTCTCTCTCTCTCTCCCTCTCTCTCTCTCTCTCTCTCTCTCTCTCTCTCTTTCTCTCTCTCTCCTTCTAGTTATAAGCCTATTTTTTAGTCCTTTCACCATTTCACGGAAGTATAGGAAGTGAGAGATAGAATGGCTTCGAGTGCGTTCAGATTCCACAAACTACTCGGGAACTTTTTGCTAGCTCCGCCTACACACCCAATCACCCAACGATCACTCTCCAGGTGGGGAATCTGAACGCAGCCCAAGAGGGGCATTCCTTCAGGGTGTGCTGCACCGAGTTCACCTCAGCACCACAGTGGTGGCAGCGGGAGTTAGGCTTCCTACCAATCCTATGCAGGTACTCACCGAAGCATCCATGTCCGGTGAGCACCTGCGTCGTCCGGAAGGACAGCTCTCCGCGGGCCCTGTCTACCCACTCTTGTAGACAGGGCCGGATGGCATCGGCGACCCTCGTTCCTGATCGGCCCGTCGCCTCCCACCCTCCAGGTGGATGCTTCACCTTAGGAGGAGGCGTTGACGGGCCTGCAACTTTGCCATTCCAATGGCCCTGGCCAGATGTTCGAAGTCTTCTTCGGCACGGCCCTTCCCAATTCCTCTTTTAGGTGGTCGACCTCGAGCCGAAGTAGAGTGTCCTCGACTCGTAGGCGCTCCACCTCGGCCGAGGCCGCTGCCCGCTCCCTCTTAGCCTCACCCAGCTCAGAGTCATTAGCTGTAGTGGCCCTATTTGCCACGGTGAGGCTGTACGCGGCCATCCTCGCCGCGGCATCCCAGAGGGTTTTCTTATAGGGACCCTTAAGGTTACGAGACCGCTCCGCGACCTTTTTTACTTCGTCGACGGCCTCTAGGGCCATCGATGAGACTTCGTCGGTCCGTTTGAACCGCAGGCCGCAGAGAATCTCGCCCTACTCCTCCTGTGTTCGGAGAGGACTGCGGGCGAACGGAAGAGTCCCTCACCTCATTCGCGCCCTACAGTGTGTCGCTCTCCTTCTTCTCTCGCTTTCTATAAACGATGACAGCCGCCGTGTGGTCTTCCGGGCGGGAGTACACGGGGGGCCGCTCCCGCCCATCCTTTTTTACAGACCTCCCCTGCACGGGGGAGACCGACCGCGAACTGATGTCGCTGTCGCTGTGCGGGCACGCCGAGGCCGATGATGTCCCCGCGTTCTCGTTGGGGCGATCATTCGTCCAAATCTCTCCAGTGAAGCCACTGCCGGTCTCACACCTCCTGGCCGAGCTGGTGGTCGGCTCGGCTATGGGCGAATTACGCCCACTTGATACGGAGGCGTACGTCTTCACCTCCTCCTCTTCTCCTCCTGCGACATGTTTAAAATTTAAATTAGGGGTCATCATTCTTAGGTTGTCCGCCCCTTATCACCTGGAGGCTTACAGGGCGGGCCATAAAATTCGGGAGGTTTTTTATAGAGGTCCCCATCCTCGCGGCCCAGGCGTTTAAGCCAAGACCCTCGTTCCCCCAAAGATACGTCATAGACATAACGACCTCCAGGGGTTTACGATGTATACAGGTCCGAAGTTATCGGGCCTGCGCTGTAGGGGTCCTGGAAAATGCCACGCAGACCCCTAATACTCCCCGTGTGCAGCTGCCCACACAGAGGGCTCTCACGGCCGGCCACGCCGCGATATGCGGCCGTGACTAGGAGGAGTCGTAGGGTTGCCGGGGTGCGGCACCCCTCCACAGAATGTGTGGAGGGCCAATGTACCGGTCCCTGCGACTGCACCTCCCGTCCCGTCGGCCCGGAGATAACCTCCGGGTAGTTCCGACGGGATGGTCCTCCTAGGGTACACGACCCCGACCTCGGAATATGTCCGAGCGGCCCGCGCACCCCTCCACCCCCCGGGTTGTCGGGAGCATAGCTCCCGGCCTGCAATCCCGGGTGTGGGTTCCTCTCCCCACTCTACCCCGGCCAAAACCCGAGTAGGGACGGATCGAGGGCCCCACACTTTCGGCTGCCGGAACACCGGCGTGCAATGCCTACTCATGTGGAACCTTCTCCTCACCCGCGATAGGAGACTACCCATCGCGGAGCGGAGGTCCCTCCAACCCCGAACCCCCCAAGACTGGTAGTGGAGCAAGTTCCACATAACGGCCCCAGTCAGCCGGGCGATTGAAGTCAGGGCCGCCAATCCCTACCGGCAATTGAGCCCATCGGCCCTGTGGGAGTTGTCAAGCTCCCCAGTGGAGGGGTCTTTCGACCCCCTCTAGCAACCGCGGGGCTGCAGCCCACCGCGGTCCGGTTTTCTGTGGGAGTTTTCTTTCCCTATTGCCGCCGTTCGCCAGCGATCCTCAGGTAGGAGCCTCCTTTCCGGCCGAAGCCGAAAGGTACTGTCACCGAGCCTTTATCGGATCGCCGGTACCCCTCCACCACGGTAAGATGGTGGCACGGAGGGGTTCTGATGGATACATATCTTAACTTTGCAAACTTTGTCGGTATGCTTTTACTGCCTATACGTCATCACGCTTCAATTGTCTTTCGTTGTTCATTTTTAATGGACGTAGGATTCTTATGTCAAATGCCAATTGTCGTATAACCATACAAATTAAAGTCACTATAAGAAATTCTACTCACCATAATATGCGAGCGTAGTATTACATTATTTTTAACATTTGTAACGGCCTTGCGTTACGTGAGGGATAGTCTTAGTCGGTTCGGACCGAGGTTTCGTTTGTTAAATGAAAAGCAGTGGTGTAGGTTATAAGAATGTGGAACTATATTCTAATCTCACGGCTGTTTACAATTATTTACATGCGAAGTTACGCCGTTGGCGCGTGGTCGCGTTTTTGCTCTCGTCGGGAGCCGATGTTGTCGTCGCGCGATCAGCTGCGAGCGTCGAGGCGCGCGAGCGTCCGGCGGGACGCGGTCGGGACTGTTTCCCGATATTCTATTGTCCGTCGTTGGAGTTCGTTGACTCGTTGGCTTTAAGCTGATTGTTTACACTGGCTTTTAACCTGGCTGGTTTAAAGGTGCTCGTCGTCACCGGAATCTTACGCCCTGTACGCGTTCGCGAACTTATGTGTTAGCGGCGTGGCGTGAGGGACAGGAGGTCGACGGAGCGGTATATGGATAGGAAGCCGACGTCGCGTATCCACTTCGGTCGGCGGAGCGGTATCGGAGAAAGAGTGTCGACGTCGCGTATCCTCGGTCGACGAAACGGTCTAGGATCTCTGGGAGGTTTCGAGCTCTGGTCGGTTGTGCGCCTTAGAGGAGCTTTCCGATCAATCTCTCTCGATAGCATTTTCGTGTCGGCTTTTATACTAAATTGTAACAAACAGTGAGGCTGTTTGTTGACTTTGCGGTTGTTCGTCGTTAATTTTGTTAATCTAAATAATGTTTATGATTGTCGTGACGATTTCCTGGATCGTTACATCACCCCCCCCCCCCCCCCCC
>NW_022639536.1:83657-85994 GCF_010583005.1 Odontomachus brunneus
CCCCCTCCTTCGTAGTGCCTGTCTCGGGCACTCATACTTATCTCTACTTATCTTTATGTTCGCGTATACTTAATTCTATTTATTTATATGTTTTACCCTTCACCATGTTATTTAACTAACTTCTTATTTATTCTTACATCCTAATCTTAATCCTATTTCCTGTTTCACTTATTTTGCTCTGTATGCTATTTTCAGTTCCCCCGATTTTGTAAATTTAAATTTCCATAATTCCCCGTCTACGTACCATCGTTATTTCTGTGTCTTGTGTGTCGCATAATACGGCACGTCGACCGTTCTCTCTCCGGTGATCGGTATTCTGTACGTTGTGTTGTCGTTCGTGCTTCGCGGGTCGCGGGTTTTTATGATTATTTTGTATGTTACAGGTTCGTCCGCGACGACTTTTATTTTTGGTCGTGCCTGGGCCTGGTCCGGTTTTCCATGTATGCTGTTGCCCAATGTTGGTGGTGCCTGGCGTGGTTGTGTTTTACTCGTTGCCGGTGTTCCATTCGGTGCTTGTTGTGTGTTTCCTGGAAAAGGCCTGATGTGCAGTCGCTGTTTCCTTGTTGGTTGCTGTTCCTGATTTATTAGCGCTTGCAGTTTTTTCTGTGCTATCCTTGCTGTTGGTGGTGTTTTCAGGCACGCGTTGGCCGGTTTTCTTTTAGGCTTGATGGTTTGCTTATCCGATGGTGGTCGTTTTACCGGTGGTAGTTTTTTGGCTGTTATTTGGTCCTGTTCTCTGTGGTTGTGGGCCGTGTCCTCCGACAGGATCAGCGAATCCCATAGGGCCTGGGCCTCTGCTTCGTTCCACGTTGTCAATAGATTGTCGATTATTTTGTCTACGTCTATGTTTGTAGACTGTTCTCTCGAGTTGCGGTCTCGTCTCTCTTATATCCTCGTTGTTTCGGTGCTCCATCTGTGCTTTGCTTGTTTGTTTGCTTTGCGTTTTTGCCCTTAATGTGTCGGACCAAAACCGACTCGGGTAATGTTCCCGTCGCTCGGGTAACGTTTCTTTCGGCGGCTCCCAGTTTTCGAGCCATCTCTTAAGTTCCTGGTTGAATTTCATTTTTGTTTCTGGACTTGCCGGTTCGTTCGCTCTTGTCACAGTGTTCTTACTGAGCCTGGCTTACTCTTTTAATATCCTAATTCCTTTTAGATCTGTTTGATTGGCGAGGGAAACGAATCATTTTTGTTTGTTGTCTATTCGTTGTTGTTTGGTTTCAGATCGTGTATATGTATATGTTTGTGCCATTTTTTGTTTTCGTCGATTAGGTCTACGATTACTGGTGAGATGATTCGCTTAACCGTCCCATATACTTCGGTGCTAATTTTGCATTGATAGCTTTATCTTTGTTGGACACCCAGATAGGCAGATGTATGTAAATTTTGCAGGAACTTTACGTTGCGTAGAATCACGCAATGCATAAAAGTTGTATCCTTTATGAGCCTATCACATGTTAGTCATATGTACAACATATAATGATGAAATAGAAAAACGAAAAAATTCTACATTTTTACTCAAAACAGTGTCATTCAGTTTACTGGCAAATGCAGACATATTTTGGTAATTAGTTTTCTTACTCAATATAGAACAACTTTATGTAAAGTTTACATCGTGTCTATAAAATTGTTTCTTTTTTTAGATGTAGCATATTTACATCATATAGACATCATGCTTTGATTATTATATATACAATGTGTCTATTAATTAACCTATCAGGGAGCGGTGCACTTGGACACGGTGCATTTGGACACAGCCAAACACAGCACCGTGTGATTAGAGACATTTGTAGGGTCCCTTGGAACAGCGGCTTGTGATTGGACTGTGTCCAATTGGCCCGTGTCCAACTGATATACACCCAACCTATCAATGCTTAGTACCAATGCTAAAAGTTAAAGTTTATCAAACTGAAAAGAAAAGTTTTTATCATGTTGCAGTTCTTGGAACAGTTGGAATTAATTCAAGGATATGAGCGTATAAGTGAGCGACAAAGCGATAAGATTAGTTCTATAGACACAATTCAACGAACATGTTTTACATTTTTGTACAATTTCATAACAATAAAAAATAGAGATATGTGGCTTTCAACGCCACATGTCGCCTATCTGTATCATCGTTGTCAAGAAAGTTGAAGCAAAACTAATAGTGAATTCGGTCGGTTCGCACTGACTCTGAACTAGTGTTGCACCGAACGATATGAGTGCAACACTAGGTCTGGTGAGAATTAACATTTCTCGGCGCAACACCAAATGCATGTAACACTTCGATCCTCCAACATTTCACTCGTGACAAGCTAACTGAGACGGTGCGGTGTTATAAGTAATATAATCATACAATAT
>NW_022639536.1:86004-86330 GCF_010583005.1 Odontomachus brunneus
GCATGTAACACTTTGATCCTCCAACATTTCACTCGTGACAAGCTAACTGAGACGGTGCGGTGTTATAAGGAATATTATCATACAATATGAGTGTAACATTCAAAAGATTTATATTAAACAAAAATAATGAAGTTATACAGGACGTGAATAATGTTTTATGTGAAGTTGAAAATGAAGCAGGTAACATGATATTAAAAAAAAATTTTAACATTATATTTAATATTTTTACGCTCAATCTTTAAAATTTTTAATATTAAAATATATCCAATATAATTATATACATATATATATATATATATATATATATATATATATATATATATATA
>NW_022639536.1:86499-87060 GCF_010583005.1 Odontomachus brunneus
TATATATATATATATATATATATATATATATATATATATATATATCAATTGAAGAGATATTACGTTTATACATCCGAGTATGAGGGTTCATCGACGAACGATAAGAGTACGACGACGAAAATGATCTACGAGTGCAAATGGTGTTTCCCTCCTTCGTTTAATTTACACCAGAAACGTATCGACGGATCACGATCGCAGTGCATGCCAAGTTGAAGTGAACTTTACGACATGGATTACTACGCAAGCCCGCATGGATAATGCGTGTTTTCTACCGCGATGTACAGTGATTATTGATACCGATACCGTTTTCGACTCAACCAGGATGCAGCCGCAACATGAGCAACGACGGGAGCTCGTCGCCGACTGCTGTTACCAGCAATGGCCAGCGCATCATCACCATCACCACCATCATCACCAGCATCAGCATCATCACCTGCATCAGCATCATCATCAGTATCAGCAACTGTCCGCTGTACCATCGCCGATGCAACAAATGGAAGGTGAACTACGCATTCTGGTCTGTCTTGTGTAAAATCACAGTCGATTCATAGTTTCACATCT
>NW_022639536.1:87070-87181 GCF_010583005.1 Odontomachus brunneus
ATACAATGTGTCTATTAATTAACCTATCAGGGAGCGGTGCACTTGGACACGGTGCATTTGGACACAGCCAAACACAGCACCGTGTGATTAGAGACATTTGTAGGGTCCCTT
>NW_022639536.1:87191-91902 GCF_010583005.1 Odontomachus brunneus
ATGTTTTTTACAATAATGTACGCGAGTGATTTGCGAGGTGGTGACGCGCTTCAGATGCCGCTTAGATTTGTCCGTTACGTCGAAACGGCGGACGCATTAAAGCCGACGCGTTTCACGCGTCTGCTTCTTTTTAGCCTTTTAGTTCGCATATCGTGCTTTCCGACCTTTTTCATTGCATTCTACGGACGGAGCTTGTCAGTTCCTACTTCGAGGACAAAGAAAGTGGTCTCGGTCGACTGCTCACTTCGCGAGGAATGTTGCGTCGGTTTCTCAGCCATTTTTACATTTCAAATTCGCGATTCTAGATATAACGGCGTGTCATATATGAATTAAGGGCGAGTGATCTTTCGTGAAAGAAACGATAACGTTAACGTCTCTGTTTCCGCAATTCTCTCTATTTTGCATGAAAAGTGTCCAATGCGGTGCCGAGATCGCTCGTTTCTCTTCCGCCATCCAAATCCAAGTGATATCCTTCGCACATTCGATCGAGTGTCGGAGCACTCCCGCGCTGAATCGTCATTCTCTCAGCTTGTTTGCAGAGCGCCGGAAGAGTAAAGCGATCGCTCAGTCCCAACCCGACCAAGACCGCCGCACCGGTCCAGCCGGTGGCGAATCCGGTCTCCTCGTCGGCGCCCACGGTGGAGTCGCGAAACGACAGCAACAACAACAATCGTCATCACGGCGATCATCATCCTAGCAACGACGGTGCATCCTCCGTGGAGGAATTGGGCGCTAAACGACCGCTCCATCCGGCGTTGGTTGGCGCCGGCACTGCCTTGGAAGTAAAGCCGCTCTGGGAGGAATTCCACCAGTTGGGTACCGAAATGATCGTTACGAAAGCCGGGCGAAGAATGTTCCCCACGTTCCAGGTGAGGATCGCTCATTAAAAGGAACGAAACGCCATCGATGAAACGGATTCAATGTAAAAGCTGTATCGGCTATGCAGAGCTTCGAGGAAGAACAGGGTTCTAGAGCGAGAAGAAAATTTTGAATATTCATATTTGATAGAGTGTCTCTACTTGTATGTCGGATTTATCTTATAATATGAAGGTGAATCGTGACGTGATTACAAGTGCACTTTATGCGCGACTTTACAATTTCTTTTAATTGTTCGCGAAATGCGTCTCGCGGAACGAGCACAAAAAAGTAACGGAGATTTCGTCAATCGGCAGTGTCGACTATTCGGTTTGGACCCCAACACGGAATATCTGATGGTAATGGACTTCGTGCCGTGTGACGACAAAAGATACCGATACGCCTTCCATAACAGCGCTTGGGTCGTAGCGGGTCGCGCTGATCCAGTGTCACCTCCCAGGATCCACGTGCATCCCGATAGTCCTGCGAGCGGCGCGCATTGGATGAAGCAGCCGATTTCCTTCGACAAACTGAAGCTGACGAACAATCAACTCGACGATAACGGACACGTGAGTTGATCTCTCATTTTTGTCGAATTGTTCACGATAGTTCAGTGATGCATCTCACAGAAGCAAATATAAAATGTAACTTTGCACGAGAATCGCTTGCCCGATGATTTTACTGCGCCACCGATGTTCCTTTCGTTCCAGTTTTTTCACACGCGGCCGTCGCGTTGCTCGTTCCATAAAGCACACCTACGCAATAAAGTAGAGTGAGAGATGCAACGGTTTCCACGTGTTTGTCGTTTACGGACGAGTTCGCTTTAATTGACCTGAGATATGAGCTTGATGTCGCTCGCGAGATGTCGCTCGCGAGGAATTACGAAGAGCACGGAAAAGCGCGACACGTCGCGTCTCGCTACAACGTTTTCGCTGGGATCTACCATCGCTTAAAGACGCCGGTCGTACATTAACTGTCGCATATCTTTTTTTTTCTACTAAGGAGCGTACGTCACATTGTATCGGTTGTCTTAAAACAATTAGCTATGCGTCAAAACAATGTAGAGTATCGTACGTATATGAAAGCATAGAAGATTCTTAGAAAATTTTCCTTTATCCTCCGATCTACGTGAATCTGTTGAGAGTAAACATGTTTTTTTTCAATATCTATTTTTACGACAATCTTGTATTTTCTTCAATTTTTATACACTATATTATTAGATGTCGATGTCGCGACAAGATTTCAGAACTGTACATACAGTTATAAGTCTGCATTCTAAGCATTTTTCACATTTATTCTTTTAAGTTTTTAATGATATTTTATTACGAATCATGACAGTTTTTATCTTTCTTTTTTCCTTTCACGCTTCTTCCATATTTTCTTTCCAAGGTCTTTTCCTACGTGCTCCTAGGTGCTTTTCAAAAGCAAGATAATTATTGTCATAGGAAAATAGATTGCAATAATTTCACGGCAGGGCGCACCTAAGGGTTAATGCTATTTGTACGCCTCGAAATATCTTGTCTGCGGCGTATTAATCTCGCCTTCCTGTTGCCACGGGCGAGAACGAGAGTATCGTGTATAAAGTAACGTAAACAGATGTAGCGTAAACCACACCGTAGAGGCCTGGGAAAGAAGCCGTACACTTTGTAACACGCGCCGGTTTAACGCGCCGAAAGAATTAGCAGCAGTTAGCATATTGGCAAATGCGACGAGCAACGTTGATCTCGATTTAAAATCGATTGTGAAATCTCTCGCGAAAGTGCTTATCGTTTGCCAGGACGGTGATAACGAAGTCCGCTCTTCGTGATAATTTTGCACAAGATGAAAACTGAAGAGTTAAAATTATAAACCGATCAGAGCCGAGGCTCTCAATAAATTGTGACGTTAGAAGAAAAAAGATAATATCGACAAAATTACTTATGGTCTGTTCTTTTCAGCTGCATTGTTGAACTGGTGCAATAAGTTTGAGTGAGAAAAAATATACTTGTCTCACTTTAATTTATTGCACCAATTCAGCAGTGCAGGTGAAAAAAACAGACTATTAGATATATTAATTGTCGAAACTCAGTTAATTGCGCCGCATGTTCGTGGTGACAAAGCAGCCGATCGCCGCGGTCGTTCTTCGATTCTCTCTCGATGGCGCGCGGCGCACGATGCACCTGCGGGTCGTCCCGACGCCGAAAATAATCCCTCACGGTCGCGTTCGTGCCAAATCTATCAAGCGGACCGTAAACGCGATCGCGAAATGGGTTTAGTGTTGCGATGTATCGGCATACCAATGAACGAAACGATGACATACCGACCCCGCGCGCATACATCAGTCGCAATTTAGAAAGAGGCCAGGTGACCAAGCCGCGATCATGTCACGTTCCATATTTCTGCGGCTGATTGTCACCTGGCTGCTACTTATCGCGCTTTTGCGCCTCTTTGAAAACTCGAATCCAATGCGATACTTTCTCGAATCGATAGAGCAACGACATTTGTGCGATCGTGCTTGGCAACGAATCGATCGACCGTTGAACGAGATGTAAGTCTGAGATGTAAGGGTTGCGAGTGATTCGTCACTTTCTTAATTAATTATCGTATTTAATTGACGATTCATATGAGCTAATCCAAATAGAGACCATTTAACTGACAACTGATTTCAACAAGTTCAATCAATTTTTACTCTGAGCCTGACAGACAATAAGCGAATGAAATTTTGAGGATACGCAGTGTCTAAACCGTGTAAAAGATCTATGGGCGAGCCAGGAATGCCTGCTGATGTTCGCTCTTAATAGTTTAGGTTTAGTAAAACTCATTAATGTAGCTATTCAAGACAAATGTTCCGCATTTTGAACGAAAATCAAGCGGCGCAGATAGAAAATTTATCGCATTATTCATAGCACTTGCGTTGCGTACATAAATTTCTTGAAGATGTTTTAGATAAACTCGCCTGCGATATATCGCGTGCCGAAGTTTATACAGTCGTGAGAGATAAGATTTAATTTGCGACAGGAACGTCTTTCGAGACGAAGAAAGGGGAGCCTTCTCCGCAAGAATGTATCGCTCTTCTCTCACGAGAGGACCTCTGACCCGTGGCGAGAGGTCGTTCTTTTTCTCCTGTTACACAGAATAGTTTGTTCCTTTAATTGCGCACCGAAAAATGTGGCACCGGGCCGTGTAAAAATCTATGGGCGAGTCGGGAATGCCTGCCGATGTTCGTCTTTAATTGATGCACTCGCTATCGCGAGACATCCTAGAATGTTTGGAGAAAACTATCGAGTATCACGAAGCTGCGAGGCACCCCTAAGTTCATCCTGAACACAATGCGATAATAGAAGTTCAGCTTTAAACTATATAACAATAGTTTAATTAATTAACGTACACGGCGAAGGCACAAGTGAATGTGGAATGCATGTACGTGTCATGAGATCTCGGGTCAAGACAATCGACAAAAGTCCCTTCAATTTTAGATAGACTTTACTCGAATAAAACCACTTACACCTTGGTAATGTTATTTAAAGTGAAATTCGAAAGATTGTGCGAACGATACGTTTTAATCTTTGGGAGAAATTTACTCGAAACAGTTTGAAGACTTTTTAGACTTTGCTAACAAGTGCGAAATGTGCGGGATTACAGTAATGTGTACATGAATTTGGAATACAAAATGCAATGTGTCGACTATGAGAAATCACCGCGAAGTTGAAAAGGGACCAGTCCCATCTCAGGAGAGAGTAAGGGAAAACCACCGGTGAAAAAGTACTCTTCCCCAGACAACACAAGAATTTCTGAGAACGTTCCAGGGATATTCTGAGGATATTGGGACGTTCTCAGAACGTACTCAGGACGTTCCCTGGATATCTGTGCTGTCAGG
>NW_022639536.1:91912-92423 GCF_010583005.1 Odontomachus brunneus
TGCAGATCACGGGTATACCCGGTCAGTAGCATCATCAGTTCTACGGTGCGGCGGGCGCAGCTAGTCACTGGACTTATCCAAGTCATCATGGACACCAGCCGTCGGCACACGTTAACTCGGTCCATTATCCAGCCCATCCGCAACATCCGCATCCGGGCACTTCTCTCTAAGGACCACGATAAGAAAATTGTGATCATCATTGATCGTTTTTCGCTTGTGCACAATCTTTTATCGAAGACTCGATGACTGATTCTTTCGCGCGAGACTCAACGTGTATATTTGAGGAAACAGTGAGACATGTAAATTCAGTTTCGCGTTATTTGTATTTTGATGCTTCTTTATCATGGTTAACCAGTTGTTCAAATTTTCGTCGACGAAGAATCAACTGATACTGGAATTATAGTGTGAGGTAAATGTATTTTCGTATCGTCCGTGTATTAGCGCGGTCTTCTTCGTGACACGTGACAATCAACGATCGTTGAGTGATTTATTATCGGAAAAGACTCTACTT
>NW_022639536.1:92433-92838 GCF_010583005.1 Odontomachus brunneus
TCCTGTGGCGTTCCTTCCTTCTGCCGAATTCGAGCCTCACGTGTCCCCCGCGTCTTCCTCCTTTCTGGCTTTTTTCTTCTCGTCGTCGATTTTTCGTGCGATGACGACTTTACTGGATTATGCTCGCCGATCGGATCTCACTCCGTGAGAGCTTTTGTCACCCTGTATCTGTCATAATATTTGTAACGTCATATTATCTTACCGTCAGCCTGCGTGATCCGCATCGTCGCAGATTAAATAAAGCAAAGTTTTATTTGAGATTAAGCAAAGTTTTACTTTGTTAAAAGTAATCCTGGACACTCTTATTGTTTTAATTTTTAAATACGAATATGTAAGCCTTTAACACAGAATATATGTATATATATATATATATATATATATATATATATATATATATATATATAT
>NW_022639536.1:92848-95598 GCF_010583005.1 Odontomachus brunneus
CAAATCAACGAATATCCTCGTATCTGTCGAGACCGTAATTTTATCTCGTTGCAGATTATCCTGAACTCGATGCATCGCTATCAACCACGCTGTCACGTGGTGGTCGCCCCTTCGCCACCGGGTGCGGCACCAGATCCTCGCACGGAAAATTTCAAGACGTTCTCTTTCCCGGAGACCAGATTCACCGCGGTCACTGCCTACCAGAACCATCGGATAACGCAGCTAAAGATCGCCAATCCGTTCGCCAAGGGCTTCCGGGACTGTGAGTCTGACGAGTGTGATAGCGTAGCTATCGCTGGGATGCAGAATCCGGCGAAAAGGCCGGCCACAGGAAGCGTCGGAAGCAGCGTGTTGACGTCGGGTTACAACGCAGTGCCGGGGATGCAGATCACGGGTATACCCGGTCAGGAGCATCATCAGTTCTACGGTGCGGCGGGCGCAGCTAGTCACTGGACTTATCCAAGTCATCATGGACACCAGCCGTCGGCACACGTTAACTCGGTCCATTATCCAGCCCATCCGCAACATCCGCATCCGGGCACTTCTCTCTAAGGACCACGATAAGAAAATTGTGATCATCATTGATCGTTTTTCGCTTGTGCACAATCTTTTATCGAAGACTCGATGACTGATTCTTTCGCGCGAGACTCAACGTGTATATTTGAGGAAACAGTGAGACATGTAAATTCAGTTTCGCGTTATTTGTATTTTGATGCTTCTTTATCATGGTTAACCAGTTGTTCAAATTTTCGTCGACGAAGAATCAACTGATACTGGAATTATAGTGTGAGGTAAATGTATTTTCGTATCGTCCGTGTATTAGCGCGGTCTTCTTCGTGACACGTGACAATCAACGATCGTTGAGTGATTTATTATCGGAAAAGACTCTACTTATGCCTTCGTAGTGCCTTAAGAACAATGGATATGATGGAACGTAATAAAACAGAAACATATATATTTCATACGCCATCCGTGTACGTCTTGCTAATTTTTGCAAGTATGAACATCATTTATCGCGAAATCACATTTAATCCAAAATTAATAGTGACGAAACGTTTATGTGCATATTTATATTTTTGCGTATAAGAGCGGACGATTTTTTCAAGACGATTTAGTCAGGAATAAGATTAATAAGAATAATTAACAGATAAAACATTGCGCTGGATGTTAACCCTTGATACTGCAACTCATACCAAAGATTGTGCTAATATTCAACATAAAGTATATATTTCTAAGTATATATTTCTACGTGCAATAATTTTGTATTGGCTCAATTATACATGACATCCATCTGACGTTTACGTCAAACAAGTAACATTAGAACTGAACAATTACGTTTAACTGTTGTGATATGTGCAATATTCACTTCCGTAAGTTGCTTATGCGTCTGCATAAATAAAAAAGAGATAGAGATTAACAGTTTGAAGCAATACATACATTTTTTATTCTCGCGAATTAATTCTATTATCGGCTCATACGCAAATTCCCTTTCTCAAACGCTCCAAATTGCCTCGCTAATGAGAAACAAATCGTCCGATCGATGCTGGCAAACTTGCGGAAGGCCAGGGAAGAAAGTGCCTTTTGTAGGAGCAAAGTGCGTCTATTTATACTGGGTGTCTCAAATGCTGAACGAGCCTAAAAGGTTCTCGAGCTAAGACGGGAAAGTAAACGCGCCGTGACACTCCGTGAGAGTGCGTGGCTACTAAGTGCCTTAATAAATTATGCTGCCGAGTATCGTGCCATTGTACGTTTAACTTTTTAAGACTCTCGATCAGTGTTTGATAGCATTAGAGGACGTTTTATGACCAAACGAGGAATAAACCCTGGAAGAACGCAACGCGCACACACGAGACTTATTTTCCTCGAATTCACTCCCTTTCCTTCAAAAAATCGAATACTCTGAAATTTTACTTTGAAAGTACTTTGAAAGTAGTTGGGAATTCTTTAATTCTTCATATAGTACTTTCACTTTCATATATTACACTTTCAAGCTTCTAATTGAAATAGCAAATATTTAATAACTTAGTTTCACATAATTATAATAATATAATTTTGAGAAATTATCAACAATAGTTATGAACAATAGTTATGAACAAAATGTTGCAATTATATCAAAACTTCCTGTCCTTTAAAGTTGCTTAATTTTTTAAAGGATTGGTTGCCAATTTTACGATTCGCCAACGATCACAAAAACCGTAGTTTAACATCAGGTTTGTCAGAAATGACGGACTAGGCAATGAAGCGAAACGAGAACTCGTATGTTTGAAGTCTCCGTGGCGTGACGGATGGACGGACGCGACATTCGCCGTGATTGATGACTGCACGAGGAACAACGCTGCGTAAACATATTACAAGCGTATGCTTAATGACTGCCAGCGACTACGATCTCTCGAGCGAGTTAAACGTTTTGCACTTATCCGTATTTTCAAAAAATGTTCCCGCCTCTGACTGAGGAAGAAAGAGGAGGAAAAGAGGAGAGGTGGGACTCTTGAGGTATTATAAATGTCTCACAAGCCAACTATATTATCATCAAAAGTTACTGAATATATGTATTTATTTCTCATTAATATGTTCGCAGGGAATTGTGCGATTCACAACACATTAATGGAGAAAATTATATAAATAAACTGAGGATACATTTGTTTAAAAATTCGCCACTATATCACGCAGAAGTATCTACAGAGGGTGGAAATTCAATCGCAATTCCCAATCATAAGTGGAAGGATAAAAAATAAGAATTGACGAACGAA
>NW_022639536.1:95608-97790 GCF_010583005.1 Odontomachus brunneus
TGCCACTCACGCAGAAGTATCTATAGAAGGTGGAAATTCAATCGCGATTCCCAATCATAAGTGGAAGGATAAAAAATAAGAATTGACGAACGAACTTCTTGACTCAGTTTGCGACACGTTGGGTCTTAAACTTATTAACTTATTCCGCGAAGAAATGACATTCTCGGTTCTCGTCTAACACGTTGCGCCGTACACTGTAAAAGTATACTGTGCGGTCCGCACAAGGGAGGTCTCACCGTGTACTTTTGACACCCTAACCCGAGAGTAATATAAAGCCGCAAGACTCACAGTCTACAGAGAAGCCGCGCTTATCGACGGCGCGTGACGGCGCCGGCAATAAAAAGCCGCCCTGTATTCTTTCATCTTCGTCGTGGATGATGCTGCGACTAACTGAGGTCAACCTCCAAGAGGTCAGCTGACATTGGTGACACCTCTCCCGAATTTATGTTAGAGAGTTAAAGGCAACGGTCTACTGGTTAACATTGAAGGGAAAAGCGAAAGGAACGTTATCTCTTTTTTGCCACCAACGTTGTTGGCACCGAATACGTCTCTCCTGTAACAAAACGAGAGTTATTGCTATTGAAATAATTGTTTTAATCGCAGTTGCATCGATATCTCACGGGTTCTTTGTCCAGTTTCGTTTACAATACACGGAGTGAGCTTAGCGCAAGTTGGAGTAATTCAGAGAAATATCTTTGATTGTAAGAAAATTAGAAGGCATAAAAGCGAAATAAATAATTTTCGTTTTTTTTTTAATCCAACTTGCGCCAAGCTCACTCTGCGTATTGTGGACGAGCCTTCATCACTATTTCGTTCGTCGATACCGATCTCTAACACGTCCTGTCAATTACCAAACTCAACCGAGCGTGACGAGAGGCAATGGAGCACGAGGACCTGGCGCACGGAGAGTGTTTAATAAATCTCTCTAATTTTCCGGCAGTGGCTCGTTGGTCGCGGATCAAAGACCGACAAATGAATCGTTCGGTAGGTGGAGGGAAAAAAGAGGAAGGAGTAGGAAGGAAACGCCGGCGTGTGTCCGCGACTGCAAGAGGAAGGCGCTATCCCGCGGCCCATGAATCCGTCATCGCCACGTACCGTGGCCCGTGTGTACGATTCGCATGTACACGGTGTGGCGGAGCTTTTATAGTTTCCACGTCGTTGGTGCGGCTCGAAACGCCTTCTGAATTTCCGAAGAAGACCGACGGAGTTCGGAATAGGCGTTAACCATCGCGATCGTAACTTCGTTTCGCTTGTATCAGCGTATTCTTTGCACAGCGGGTATCATTACGTGAGCGCATGCGATTAATTAAGAATTTGCGTGAAAGCGAGAGAGAGAGAGAGAGAGAGAGAGAGAGAGAGAGAGAGAGAGAGAAGAGAACGATCGAAGTATATTGTGATATTCTCTGTTTAATTTTAATCGCGATATATACAATACAAAGAAGAATTATTTTCTCATAACACGAGTCCATTTTCACCCCGTCTATTTGTTTTAACTTCATAGTCTCTTCTCTCTATCGGGGCAGCGATTTTTTCGAGTTCGCTACCGCTACTCGCACGCAACATGTGTTACTTTTGGGAGATCGAAAACTCGATCCATCGAAGAACTAAACCAACCATAGTTTGCCGAGGATGCTTCGCGGAGCGAAGCGACGTGACGCGATGCGACCGACACGACGGCCAGAAGTTCATATCCTGCGCACGAATACGGCCGCAATGACAGATTTACAGATTCCAGCCATCGCCATCACCCTCTTCCACCGGGCGATTCTTAAAGCGGGACGCGCGGGCCTCGAAGGCACGGCCGGAGTGCACGTCAAATCACACCTCGACTGTTTACGCTTTATGTCCGCAACCTTTTCGTCCCTCTCGTCTAGTACCCTCTTCCACTTTTGCCGCCGTCGTCGCCCCCGCGGCCTCGTCTCTTCCTCGGTCGTTCGTATTTTGACTTTCCTCCGTGGTCCCGCGCGTTTTATGTAGTTATTTAAGCTCGACGAACGTTGCCGTGAACGATACCACTACGGCTGAACGCTTCAATATGCGGCGAGGAACTTGGCTATCGACGAAGATAGACATCCCGACGACTTTCTCTTTGATTTGACTTTGATGCTTTCACAGTTGTCTTCGCGTTCGAGATTTTTACGGTATTATTAACCCGTTGACCGACTGTTCAGTAAGGATAAAC
>NW_022639536.1:97916-98890 GCF_010583005.1 Odontomachus brunneus
AGAGAGAGAGAGAGAGAGAGAGAGAGAGAGAGAGAGAGAGAGAGAAGAGAGCGATCGAAGTATATTGTGATATTCTCTGTTTAATTTTAATCGCGATATATACAATACAAAGAAGAATTATTTTCTCGTAACACGAGTCCATTTTCACCCCGTCTATTTGTTTTAACTTCATAGTCTCTTCTCTCTATCGGGCCAGCGATTTTTTCGAGATCGCTACCGCTATTCGCACGCAACACGTGTTACTTTTGGGAGATCGAAAACTCAATCCATCGAAGAACTAAACCAACCATAGTTTGGCGAGGATGCTTCGCGGAGCGAAGCGACGTGACGCGATGCGACCGACACGACGGCCAGAAGTTCATATCCTGCGCACGAATACGGCCGCAATGACAGATTTACAGATTCCAGCCATCGCCATCACCCTCTTCCACCGGGCGATTCTTAAAGCGGGACGCGCGGGCCTCGAAGGCACGGCCGGAGTGCACGTCAAATCACACCTCGACTGTTTACGCTTTATGTCCGCAACCTTTTCGTCCCTCTCGTCTAGTACCCTCTTCCACTTTTGCCGCCGTCGTCGCCCCCGCGGCCTCGTCTCTTCCTCGGTCGTTCGTATTTTGACTTTCCTCCGTGGTCCCGCGCGTTTTATGTAGTTATTTAAGCTCGACGAATTTTGCCGCGAACGATACCATTACGGCTGAACGCTCCAATATGCGGCGAGGAACTTGGCTATCGACGAAGAGAGACATCCCGACGACTTTCTCTTTGATTTGACTTTGATGCTTTCACAGTTGTCTTCGCGTTCGAGATTTTTACGGTATTATTAACCCGTTGACCGACTGTTCAGTAAGGATAAACATAAATTATAATACGTATGCATACATAGAAAGAGAGAGAATATGGATTTATATTATAAAATACATATATAAAAGTATATAGGAGACACGTATACCTTAAAGAAAGAGAAAGTATGCAGA
>NW_022639536.1:98900-109788 GCF_010583005.1 Odontomachus brunneus
GAACTGTTCAGTAAGGATCTTTGCCCAACGTTGCAACAGAAAAGGATCGTCCCCTCTATTTACGACGTAAGGTAAACTTCTTCTAGACACCCATGACATTCACGATCAGCGTCTATCTTCGCGTGCTCCGCTTGCTTGGACAGTTTTCACTCTCACCGACAGACATGTCCGTCTTCCACCTTTTTCGTGCTTCTGCTTCCGCAACCCGCAATGCAAATAACGAGGACGCTTGTTAACATAACTCGCTATCGTCACAGAGACTCGCCAGTTCCCTCTGCGTCTAGCAATCTATACTTTTCTTTTCCTATTTAGTTAATTTTATAGTTTATCAAGAATAATAGACACATTTTTCTGTTCGAAGAGAATCAAATCATCTAAGTGGAACGTGCGATCGACCGATCGATTCAATTCCCTCAGAACATTTGTCTCGAAAATAATGTTCTTAAATGCCTGGATTTTGATCGATATGAGGTCGATTAATGATGCTATAAGTCTTCATTAAGCAATTAAGCTAGGCAGGGCTTGGTTGGACAGTATAGAGACTTGAACACTCTATTAAGAATTGTGGATAATTTGTAGACATGAATTGAAGGGATCGCTTTGGAATTTTTTACAAAGAAATTGGAAGACACACATTTCTGAACTTTTCAGTCTGTTTTATTATGCATTGAGGACGTTATATTACGTTTTGAGGAGAAATTTTGTTTGCTTTTTGTTTTAGATCACTACAAGCGGCTATATCTTGCACGCAACATTAATTATGAAAAAAATTGTGTAACTTCCTCAAAGCACAATGATCCAGGTAGCAAGGTGACGTTTTTAGACGTCACCTTGCTACCTAGGGAAAACATACAACGCAATATTAAAAAATGTGCATCTCCTAATTTTCTCGTAAAATAATGAAACTCCTTCAGTTCATATTTACAAACCACCTAGAGCCTTTAATTGACTTCAAATAGATTAAAGCTTGTACGTTTGGAAACGCTATAAGAAAGAAAGAGGAAATAGGAACTAGGCGATGTACATTTTGGCGATACTCTCAAGTTTTCTGCCAGGGCGTACAGTCGGCACGCACATCCTATCTCGCCGCTAGAATCCTCATATGTCTGTCAACGTGGCTCCCCAACACCTCGGGACCTCGGATCACTTTGCTCGCGCGAACACGCGCGCACGAGCGAGCGTCGGCAATATAAGACAAGACGAAGCGAAGCGAGACGAAGTGAGGCGATATCTCGTGTCCCATCCCGCTGTCCCAGCTGGACCAAAATATCACCGGCGACTAGTAGCCAGGACTCAGGGCCGTGCGTTCGCCGCGGTGCTTGCGAATAGAAGGAAAGAGTTATTAACCCGGGAACGATGACACGTTGGGACGATTGCCGTTTAACTCTTTGACACGTCACTTTGATCCCGCCTCCAACTCCCTTTGGGCGATTTATAATTCCATTTGGAATTTTATTTGCGATTTTATGCACTGTATTCTCTCTCCAAATATGATAATGAATGGAAAAAAAGCGGATATATGATATATGTGTGTCTATGTGTGTATACTTCAAAAAGAGGCTCTGATGCTTCAATTCTTAATGACAAAAATCATCAAGTTAACGAATGTTTCGGAAATACATTAACTACTTTGGTTAGAATTGATACTTTGGTTAGAATTGATACTTTGATTTGTTTGTCATTTCCTTTTACAGTCGAAATTTTAAATAACTATGAAAATGAGTAAATATATCGTACATTATATATTTGTTTCAAAGCTTCTGATAAAAAAAGAACTTTGATTTTATTATATATTCTGACAGAGTAAACACGACACAAAATTTACATTATAATTTGACAACGCAAATTCTAATGAGAATAAAAAATCGATATTGTATTATAATTTGGTGAGATCAGATTGTCATTAAAACGTACGGAAGGAGAGATAGGGAAAGACAAAAAATATTACCTTGTCTTTTACATTATTAATTGCGAGAAATATGTATTTTATATTCTTTCAACTTCTCCAGCTGTTTATTTGTACTTTGCGCGATCGTGAATTGAACGAATGACGTGAGATGGCGCTACTTGCTGAATTAAACACGTGTCGGTAATGTTATGTCATATTATGCTTCCTATAGATGGCACAGCTGATCACTGTATACGTTATCTTATGACTGCAAAGTGTAAATAATCTTATAGTACGCGAGCTGTTCCGCATAAAGACGTAATCAAATGCTAGTTCATATTAAACGGTTTCGTACAGGAGAATATTTTTCACAATCGTAAACACTTATCCATGAATTAATAATAGCGTTAGGCGTAAATTTTGCCATTAACCTCATTTCTGAGGATTAGATTCATAATATAAGTCAGAATGAATAGTAAGTACGATTACACATTTAAATAAATTATTAATTTCTTTTATAAGATAAAGAACAATCAAGTAGACGATTTTTCTAATCCTTGAGTTAGATTGTCATTGTTTGTATTCTGTTTTCTTAGACACTATCACAGATATATCCAGGCTCCAAAGCCTTGGAGGCTGCCAAGAACATCAAGGACCTGGCTATATTTAAAAAGCCTAAAAAGCCTCGGATCTGCAAAAAAGAAGAAGTGTATTCAACCAAAAATCCTGGATGAAGATATGTACATTGAGAAAATGGGTGAAATTATACAGAGGGATTTTTTTCCACACTTGGAAAGATTACAGGCACAGAATCAATACTTAGATGCCCTGGAGCAGAACGATGTGAAAAGAATAAGAGAATTGTATGCAAAGTATAGCTCTGGCCGACCTGTTACAGAAAGACCAGTTAGCCCAGCGACTTTTGAGACTCCTCAACGTAGAGTTGAGATGGATAAAGTACCACATACTCCCGAAGTAGCTGCTGAAGAAGTATCAATAGAACCTGTGAAGAAGGACGATAAAATAGAAAATAAGACTGGTTTGGATGATCATTTAAGTATTCACACAAGTGAAGATAATGCTAGTTTTGAGGAGATGATGGTTGAAGCAAAAAACAAACGTAGACTAAAGCATGCTTGGCTCTATGAGGCAGAAGAGAAGTCAAAGACATGGCTTGCTATTAACAATACAACTGATCCCTTAGCTATTGAAGGACCAAACTTTAGACCGAAGCAAGTGGACAGTTGGGCTTACAGGAATAAGAATTACATTATGTATATTCCTGATGGAGTGAAGCCTACAGCTGAGGAGAAAATAGAGTTAGCTAAGAAGAAACAGGTGGTGATGCACGAAAACACGAGATTAAGAACAAATCCCTTCAATGAACAACAAAATAAGGAAACCATCAACGAATTGGTAAAGTCCCAGTCCAAGGCTAATGATGGCAAAATCGGTGTAGATGGTAAAGAAGTCGTTAGAAATGCAACGCCGCAAGTGACGGTTACAGTTTCGTAGCGACACCAAGTCCGAGGCCAGGAGAATGTGAGAGTCCTTTAATGACATGGGGTCAAAGCGAAGGGACTCCCTTTCGTTTGGATGGTGGTGACACTCCACTGCTTAGAACGAGTCAAGGTCCTTCTTTTAGGATAGCAGAATCACCGAAAAGAAAGAAGTTGGCATTACAGTTGGCCGAAAAAGCTGGTGAAAGGCACAGAGATCGAAAGAACAAGGCTTTAGAGGCTGCTAGAAAGTCATTAGCCACGTAAGTTATTGCTCGTATAAAATATAATGACTCGTATAATTAGTTAAGTGTGTGTATAAGTAATTATCTAAACATGTAATTTAAATCAGTGAAAAATTTATAAAAATTCATAAAATATCCTATTCTTTTCAGACCATCACCAAGATCTACTATGGATCGTTTAAGCACAATGTCTCCTGCGGCAAGAAGAAAATTGGCAACTCAAAAATTGCGAATCTCAGCCACACCATCGCCACGGCGAACACTAGCGTCGAGGACTCCGTCCATAGGCGTCAGGACACTCGGCACACCGCGTACAAATACGCTAGCTAAGCGAGCAGCTTCGCAGAAAGTAGATATCAGTGCTGCACGGATACAAGAATCAGTACTCACAGATAATTTGCTGAATCTACCTCCTCAACGGCAACGAGCTTCGGACTTCTTCAACAAATAAAAGCTACCATGTTCGAGAAACATATAAAATATTTCGTGTAACTTTAATAATATTGTATAATAAATATCATAGTATATTTGTTTATATTAATATTATAATGAAATAATTATATGATGCACAATATAATACAAGAATATATTTATAATTTAATGCGAGAAAGAGAGATGTATTTATAATATGTATGTATATATATAAAATGATTAAGCATATGTTTCGAATAAGATGTTAGAGAAATCTTCTGAAATGCATCTTATTGAAACCAATCATATTTTCCTTTAGCATCTGAGAAACTAGACATTCTGCTAATTGTAGTCGAGAAACATCTTCAATTTCTTAAGGTCTATTTTTCCAACATCTTGGTAAACTAACAGTTGAAACATTAAGTTATATGTTTGTTTTTGTCTAGTTTGAAGGAAAAATAAAAACAAACATGATTTATTTGTTGGTTAACTTACTAAGAGGTTGGAGAAGTGGAACCTTAAATAGGTAAAATTCAATAGATTGTAATTTTAGGAAAATAAAGATTATACAATGCTTCCAAGAGAATCTTATAGCATGAAGTTTCTTGTTTTTAAACATATTTACAAATAAAAAGTTTAATTAATTTCTATAATGTTACATAAATATAAATAAAAATTCGCGCGCAACAATTGTTAGAATTTTTTATAAAGTTTGTAGAATTCTGTCGTGTAAATGAAAAATCAGAGATAAATAGTATTTAAAGGTGTCAACCATTCCCTTTAATGTATATATTTACAAATTACGTTGTGATTTTTTTCACCAAGTTGTTCAATGTTAAAGTAAAAATAATATTTTGGATTTAATCGTTTGTAACAACCGTCCTCCGCGTGTCGGTTGGTGTCGTTGCCACGGATGTATTCGCTCGTCGGAGTCCGGGTTCGTGAAATAATAGGACGCGGAGTGTAAGATAAAAATAACAAAAAGATTTATTTAGCCTTGGTACAGAGTATTCGCGTATTAGTATACAATGCTCCTGGGTGACGGCGCCAGTTACCGGATCGCGGTTTCGGTAGGCCGCGACAAGTAAGTCGGTAGGCGGAGCGTATAGCGCGATAGCTAGGCTCGCCTCGGAGGTTCGGCAGACGGTCGCGTGTCGTGATTCGGTATTCGCGATTCGTACGCGGCTCGCGTGGCTGGTCGCGGGGACCGCGCGGTGTCGGCGGTATCGAAGTCGTATCACAGTATCGTACGCTGTCTTCGCTGTTTTGACGGCTACGCGCTCGCTTGCCCGTCGGCGTCGCAAGAGACGAGATGGGACGTGAGTAGCCGATGTATCGGCGTATTCACACCCGATCTCCCTCGTCGAAAGGCAGAGAACAAGGGTCGAGAAAGCTCGACAGAGCGCAGCTAACCTACTGGCTTCGGTCCTTGTTCGGGATGTCGACGGGATGCAAACTAGAGTCGATAAAGATCGGCAGAGCACAGCTAACGTACTGGCTTCGGTCCTAGTTTGCGAGGATGTGATCGTTGGCAGGTTGAGGAAGCAGATACGAGTCGGTCGTAGGCCTTGCTCTCCGCTGTGTAGCATCGAGTTCGGTTGACGGTCCGGATCGGTCTGGTCCTGATTAATTTGGCGTCGCGGATTATATACTTGACGCTTCTTTGTCTTCGCTCGCCGTACACGTGTGCGTCGCGTGCTTGCGGCGCTCGCTCGCTATTGTTTCCTTCTCGCGTGATCTTTGTTCGCTTTGTTTATGCTTGTTGTCGGTTGTTTACGCGTGTCGGTTTTTCGGTGTTTATTGTTGGCGCAACGCGCCGGTGCACGGCCCGACTGATGGTCGGTCGAGCCGGAGTAGTGACGATGCAGGTGTGCATCGTTACACGTTTAAAGCAGACAAATGAATCTGTATACGATTATCGCTATACAATAAACAAGAAGTTAAAGTTTCCTCTTTAAAATGCACTTATCACAGTGATAAATTGTGATAAAATATCTTCAATCAGAAACTCAACTAAAAGACGAAGTTAAACATTAAACAGTCACAATTTCTTATTGAATTCCATATATTTTTAAGATAAACCATAATAATGTTATGAACTTAATATGCCTGAAAATTATAGACTTTCAACTTTAAAGTGCTTTTTAAACCATTTAGCTACTGTTTCAGTTTCAGTTTCAATGCTTGGCTGAGCACACTTTAACTGTGAGTGCCTCTACGCCATTACTCCGAACAGTGCTTTCATCGTATGTAGAATGTGAGCAAGGTGCACTTTCAAATGGTGTAACCTATGTTGAATAGAAACTTGGAGATAGTGCTATAAAGTTTTATATTCCCCGCATCAAAGGAGAGTTTGTGTACATCATCTTGAGTGGTGTATCCAATGCTATATATCTCTGTAATTAACTTGTCCGATTCATCAGAATGTAGAGGGCATTTAAATAGAACGTGATATATATCACTCTGTCTGGTTCCGCATTCGCACGTATCCTCTCTTATAATGTTCTTATCCTTTAGGTGAATGTTCGTACGTATGTGGTATGATCGTAACCTTGCCATCAACGAAATAACATCACGCTTGACAAATTTGAGGTCGCTGAACCATGGTTTATTGGCTAGATTCGCAACTTTCTGACGGTATCTGATACCTTTCCACTTAAATTGTTTATTCAGTACTTTATGAGATAACCTCATAAAATCGCTTTTCAAGCTTGAAATGAGATCATCAATATATATAGTCTTGCTGGGAACGATTCTGTCGCGATTTGTGGCAGATTTTGCTAATTGGTCGGCTGCTTCATTACCAGAGATTCTTATGTGCGCTGGTGTCCAGATTAGAGTAATATCAATGTTCATAGATTTAAGCTTTCCCAGCAAGTCGGCAATCACTAAGATTGGATAGATGGGCTTTTTCTTGTTTGATAAATTCCTTAAGGAGGAAAGAGCGCACATAGAGTCTGTACATATAGCGATCTTGCGTTTCTTTAATTTGGGTATAATGTTCAGAGTTTAAACAATTGCTTGCGCCTCGATATTTAAGATAATTTTGGTTCTTGTATATGGAAGCGATAATTTGATATCTGGGTTGGTACAGAAAACTCCAAATCCAGCATGCCCCTCTGTATTTATAGAGCCATCCGTATAGAGTATGAGTCAAAATCCTGCTCTTTCAAGATAGAGTTAAAAATCCTATTGATACCGGTTATCGAGATTTTTTTTGAGCCAGAATAATAAAAATTTCCCACTCTTCTTCTGTATTTACTAATGTTTTTGAAAGATGTGGTATCAATATTGAAGTTGTTAAATTTCGTATTTAGCAGGAAGGACAAATGGCCTTCAAGTCTTTTAGATTCAATGTTTGGGATGAAATCCTTGTATGGATACAAGGTAGACCATGATCGAGTTTTTATCTGAATTTCTGGCTCCAAGGAGTCAAATGAGCTCCCAAGAGACTCGTTTCGTGCGATGTGAGAGGGGATAGGCGATGTAAGAGCAGGGTAGGTTATAGTTTGGTAAGGATCTATCAAACCTTTTATGGAAAGTTTGGTAACGCAAAAAAGACGCCTAACAACTAGAGGCCACTCGCCGCATTGGTCCAACATAATATTAGTGGGAGTAGAGCGCATGAACCCGAGAACACACCTCAACGATGCATACTGAACTCTATCTAGTTTAAGGGAGAGAGAGGAGGAGAAGCCCAAGAGAGAATACCCACCGTAATCTAAAACAGATCTGATAAGACCTCGGTACACGGAGAGAATAAGTGTAGGGTGAGAGCCCCATCTTATACCCGATATAGCTTTAAGGATATTTATTCTCGGCTTGCATTTATCTACCATATAATTAACCTGACTTTTCCAAGAGAGAGCAGAATCGAAATTGTTGAAATTAAGCTATGCTTGAAAAAATAGCCAGGTCGTCAGCATAAGCTAGTACACGTACACCATCTTCCAGGCCGAACGAAATAGCGAAAGAGTAAATATTATACAAAATTGGACTGAGGACAGAGCCCTGAGGAAGACCAATAGACGTTTTTCTAACACTAAGTGATACTCCTCCCTGAAAGCACTCAACAACTCTGTCAAATAGAAAGGTCTGTATTGCTGATACTATGTTTTTGGGAAAACCCATGTTAACCAGAAGGCAGCAAAGTTTGTTAGGATTTACATTATCAAAGGCGCCTTTGATATCAAGAAATAGAACACCAGTTTTTTTATTTTTCTTGAAAGATCTTTGGATGTAACTTTTCAGGTCGAGTATATTATCGGTATATTATGTGCACATGACTTGCCCAAGCGAAAGCCTCTCTGCGCGGAAGGTATAATTGCCGCGTTTTCGGCTCACCATTCAATTCTGTGATGTAGAATTTTTTCATATAATTTAGCAAGGTTGTTTGCTAGAGATATAGGTCTTAGATTAGTTCCATCTCCTTTTGGAATAAAGACAAGAATATACTTTTTCCAAGGAGAAGGAATTGTTCCTTGAGAAAAAAATCATCAAATAGCTTAAGTAAAATCTCTAACACAGCTGTCGGAAGTTTCTTAATTATTAACCAAGTTATCAAGTCAGCACCAGGCGACGTTTTCTTCTTTGAAAGAGACTTTAGAGAAGCCAAAAACTCGGTCTTGCTAATGGCGTCACCCAAGAGCTCTTTATTTGAGAGGGTTTTCGTGGAAAGATTAGCTATCAGTTTTTTAAAAGGCGACGCTATGTTGTTAATAAATCTATTACTGATAGCCGAGGGAATGTTTGTTGACATTGTTTTATCGAAGTTATACAAGACTTTTTGTTTTGGATTATCAAGTAAGCTCCTATTCAGATCTTCAATTCTTTTGCTATTGTTGAAAGCTTTCAGGATATTCCATACCTTTCTAGGTTCAGATTTTATATTTAGCGCATTACAAAAACTTTTGAATTTTTTCTTCTTGATCTTCCTCAGTTTTCTATTCGCAATTCTACTTTCCTTCTGATATAGAGCAAGGTGTTCGGAATTTGGAAAAAGTTTATATCGTTTGTACGCGGATAACTTATCTTGAATAATTCCGCGCTCATCATCCCACCAGGGCGATGGTGGTCTTCGAGGTGTGGTACTCTCTCCAGGCTTGCGTGCTCCAGCCTCTATTAAAGCTTCATGGATGAGCCCCTCGAGTTCAGCGTAAGCCTTGGATGGATTAGAAAACTCTACAGAGTTGCGATAGTCTTGCAGATGAATAGAAGATTCTTCAAGTCGGTGAGCAAAGAAACTCCAGTCCACTTTGCTGACAATATAATGCGCCCGCGCATGAAGCCTAGTTGGAAGAATGTGATTAATGTATATTATTATGGGTGTATATCAGTTGGACACGGGGCAATTGGACACAGTCCAATCACAAGTCGCTGTTCCAAGGGACCCTACAAATGTCTCTAATCATACGGTGCTGTGATTGGCAGTGTCCAAATGCACCGTGTCCAAGTGCACCGCTCCCTATTATTATTGGGTGGTGATCACTACCATGTTTCTCATTGCACACGTTCCAGTCTACCTGCATGCTGAGGTTGCTGGAAACAAGGGTAAGGTCGGGAGAGCTAGTAATTTGGCCGTTAGATGAGGACCAAGTGGGAGTGTCATGATTGGCAATTAGGAGATCAAGGTCTATTAATAAATCGTGGATAATTTTGCCAGTAGTGTTCGGAGAAGTGCAAGAGGAAGTCCCAGAAGGATGAGATCCATTGAAATCACCACAGATAACAACATCCCTAAAGGAATCAAGATATGATAAAACTTCAGACCATATCTCGGTACGATTTTCACCAATGTATCTGGAAGAAGAAAGAGGGCAATATAAAGAAATTAAGCACAGTTCAATATCGTAGTTGAAGAATTTTAAACCACAAATGTCCAAGTCTAAAACTTGACGCGCCTTATTTATCCACTAATTGGAGTTAAAATCGATAACGCTCACTATTATTTCACTTTGATAGACTATCGCACATCCACCGGATGAGCGTGATCTATTATAGTTAATTATTTTATAACCTTTTAAATTAAAGGTAGAGTTTTCATCCATCCAAGTCTCACTGAGACAAATGAAATGCGGTGGGGGGTTCAGTTGAGAGATAAAGTTGATTAATTCAAACTCTCTCGTTTTATATGAACGACAATTCCACTGGATGATATTGACCTTTCTAAATTTGCCCATTTTGAGGTTTGTAGAATTATTATTAATTTTATTCTTAAATAACACACAGAGAGGATTTAATGTCTTGCAATTGAGAAAAGATAGATAATAAGAAAGAGTTTGAATTAGTATCATCGTTAGAATTGATCATATTATTTATCAATGAGTTAAACGAGTTGATTAGAGTGATTAAGTTATTTTGTAAGTGTAGATATTTGGCATCGTCTGTAGAGTATGCAATGCCTTCCTTGTATTTGGAAGTAGTGGGGATATTCATACCCAAGGGGGAGGAAGTATGCAGGGGAACTCCTGGTTCACTCGAAGCCAAGGTGTCCCCAGGAGAAGAGTAGGGTGTTTCGAAGGGAGGCGTGGGGTCTAAGGAAGAGGGAGTTATGATGGATGGAGAGGAGGAGGAGGGGGGAGTTTGTTTTCTTTTTTGTGGAAATTAGAGGGTTGGTGGTGTTTTTATGTAAGAAGGAAAACTTCTTGTTATTGTTGTCATATTTGTTTGGATATTTAAATGACTGCAAAATAGTAGGGAAGTTATTTTTATCCATTAAGTCATTAGAATAGAATGTATTGCTCTTGCCCGATAACATGTCGCTGTAAGATGTAGTCATTGAAGGAACATGTTTAACTATGAATGAGTTAAAGCATTCTCGATTGCGGTTGGAATTTTGAAGGCAA
>NW_022639536.1:109798-110007 GCF_010583005.1 Odontomachus brunneus
AATTTAGTTTCAATAGATCATAAATATTTATCATATATATTATAAAAATATTTATTAAAATAATATACATTTATGGGAGCGGTGCACTTGGACACGGTGCATTTGGACACAGCCAATCACAGCACCGTGTGATTAGAGACATTTGTAGGGTCCCTTGGAACAGCGACTTGTGATTGGACTGTGTCCAATTGCCCCGTGTCCAACTGATA
>NW_022639536.1:110017-110182 GCF_010583005.1 Odontomachus brunneus
GGCGTCCCTATTGCTAACCCCGATAATGGTCATTAGTTGTTTGATCTTTCTGTTTTCGACGAAAACAGGGCAAGTTTGACTATTGGCTGAATGAGCCGAATCTTCTAGCCTTTTCCTAGTACAATTTATGCATTTGGAGAGCAAGGAGGAACACTCAGCCTCGCA
>NW_022639536.1:110192-110527 GCF_010583005.1 Odontomachus brunneus
TTATATACTTTTTTCTTTTTTCTGAACTTTTTTAAATTTTTAAATTATATATGTTCTTAGTTTTCACTTTATATTGTTTCACACGTTACTTAATTCAAGTTAAAATTTTACTTCGAAAATTTGCTTACCATTGCCGAGATTCGAATCTGAGATTTTTGGCTCTTGAGTCACTCATCTTACCTACTGCACCACTATCACTTTGACTGAGAGACACTTTATATTGTATACATATAGTATATTCATATGTGAAAACAAATTATTTATTTAAAAGAAGAGAATAGAAATGTTTTAAATGTAAAATGTATGTTTGAAAAGTATGTAAAAAATATATTTAA
>NW_022639536.1:110537-111004 GCF_010583005.1 Odontomachus brunneus
CTCTCGAAGATTTAGCGCTGCGACACTGTTCTTCAACATGTCCAAATCTTTGACATAAGTGACATCTTATAACCTTTTGAATATAAGGCTTTAGATTGATAATTTTCCCGTATAAGGAGGCTCTATCAGGGTAAATAGATCCTTCGAAAGTGATTATATAAGCAGATGTTTTCCTTCTGCGTGGAGTATCAGAATCTATACCATCAGGTGTTTTATCAGGCTTGGATATACCTTTGACTGCCACAACTTTCGGCCACAAGTCCAACCAGCCAGGTGGAGGAGAAAGGTTCTCTTGGATTTCCTCGTCACTATCAAAATTGTTAATATCCCAGGAGATGCAGGTACGCTGTATTTTATAATTAGGGATATATGCTATCCAATCTGAATGCGAGAACAGAAGATCTCTCTTTTCCATAAATCTTCCCACAATGGAATTAGCAGCGTCTCTGCTATTAAATTTAACAGAG
>NW_022639536.1:111014-111967 GCF_010583005.1 Odontomachus brunneus
ATACTTTATTTACTTTTAAAAAGCAAATATTTGTTTAAACATAGTTTTTACATAAAAAAAACTAATTTTTTTCTTGTAAGGAAGTCATTTTTTTCTAGAAATTTATAATTTTACAGCTCATCTCACAAATTAAAAAAAATATTATTTTATATTTATTACATATTTTCTAAAATCTAACAAATACTTTTTTAAGTTAAGCAATTATATTTAACAAAATATATTTCTTTGATTTAAAGAATTTTTTCATACATTACCAATTTAAATTTCGATTTTATTATTTTTTCATTAATTTTAGATAATTATAGATAATTACATTATTTTTTTTATGTATACTATTTATAGAAATATTTACAAAATACTACTACAAATATTTATTTTTTGTTTACTATAAATATTGTATAAAAATTTAGCCTATATTTTAATAATATTTTAATAAATAATATTTTAAATAAATATTTTGATACTTTTTTCTTTATGTATAGAAATATTTATAAAATATTGATGTAATATTTAAAAAAAAATAATTCGACCTAATAATTTATGAATCTTTATCATAAATATTGTGTACTGTCTGGGTGTGTTGTTAATATTCTTTTACTTTTGTATAACCTCTTAACTTCTTATAATATAACACAACGACGTGTGTACTGTCAGCAACCATATTGGATTCTAACATTCCTGGCCATTTTTGATTGGCTATTATTTTGGACAACTGCGCATCCACGGGACTGGTATACCTTTATATTTACATTATGGTTAGTATAGAGTAGAAACACTATAAAAGAGACTGGACTTGAGACCTGTTCGCCATGTTTATGCTAAATCCTGCGATGGAGAAATGTACACTATTTCACTATTTCATGTACACTATTTCACTCTAACTCATAGTTTGCTCTTTTCAGCTATACTACTGCATTATTTCAACCAATTCGCTAATATTTGTAAAAAGTGGA
>NW_022639536.1:111977-112693 GCF_010583005.1 Odontomachus brunneus
TTCCTATTATTTTGAGCGCCGCTTTCCCCAACTGAAGTTCGTTAACAGTGGGGGGCTCTTGACAAGTAGATAAAGATTTGTTAGAAATGAACCCTTCGATACGTACCTCGAACGGTTTTAGGTGCGAAGGAGGGTATTTATTGTTGCTTAATTTAAGCAAATGTGGAGGCACGTCTCTATAGGGCCGTTTTTTCGCTTCATCCTTGAATGAGTTAGACTCAGATTGCGTAGGATCACTTATTGCGTCTTCGCCCAAGGCGTTGAATTTTCGTTTGGTGGACGCTCTGACTGCAGTTTTAGCGGTATTCAAAGTCTCTCGCAATTGCGAGTCTTTCTCCGCAGTCGACTTGGGTGACGTCATCTTGCTTCAAACCAATGGCAGACAAAGAGCCAGGCAAGAACTGATGATATCTCGATGAAGAGATAGAGAATTATCTCTATTTTCAACAGAATCTTATAAGATTCTCGCTTTAAAAGTCGATTAAGATCTTTCAGTTAAAAAGTTCGCTATTAAAACAACGATTTATGACGATTTTTGAGAAGGCTTAACAAATGCGACTAAGTACAACTGTTGCCAACGTCAAACTCCCCATTTAGCTACTGTCATTTTTACAAAAGTAACAGTCTGTTCAATTTTGCGGTAATTTTTGTTGAACCACTATTTCAAGCACAAAATAATTTATTTTCCGAAACTTTTTTGTTTATAACTTTTTAAC
>NW_022639536.1:113373-125241 GCF_010583005.1 Odontomachus brunneus
ACTATTTCACTCTAACTCATAGTTTGCTCTTTTCAGCTATACTACTGCATTATTTCAACCAATTCGCTAATATTTGTAAAAAGTGGAACTTTTTGCGCTTATTTGAATATTCCTTATAAATTCTATGAGTATTCCGGATATTTTGGAATATTCTTGGAATGTTAATTTTGGATTTCAGGAACATTTTATAAATTTTCCAGAAATATCTAGCGTTTACTGGGATTAGTTTCACATTAGGATCCAATTAATAACGTGAAAAAATTGAGTAAATATTATTGCTTAACATTTGCCCCATATTGTCCAATGCTATTGGACCAATATTGCTGACTAATATTGGTTAAATAAGAGACGATATCTATTTTACAATATTGGACCAATGTTGGGAAATCAATTCATACTCAATATTTAACATTGGATTTACATAATTTCTCAATATTATACTAACATTTTATACCAACATTTTATGCTACTAGAGAATCTGTCGCTCATCGTAACAGATTTATCCCGGTTGCTTTCTCGCTGGTTATTGAATTGTTTTATGCTGATAGACAATATCTAATTATAACTCGATAATTATGATTAGAAATAAATTACCAATTTTAATAAGATATTCGAGAATAGCATTTCAATAATGTTACGTGTATTTTAACAAAAGATCCACTAACAAGTCGATCTACAGAACGATTAAAACCTAGTTGTACGGGAAAGGAAGAAGAGGACAAAAGCGTAGATATTCCAGGAACGTCTACACTCCAAAACATAGAGGAACGAATGGAAAACCAAACTATTGAAATTGTTATCCAAGCTAAAAAGAAGACACTCCGTTTTGCAACTAATAAGTCACTAGGAAGGGAGCACGTGTGGCCAATCGTCTACAGAGGATACGACAATGCTTGGCGAGAGTTGGCAGCCAACGGGAAAACAGAGAGTACAACTAGATAGAGAGACGATATATAGGGTTTTTGTAACAGTCAAGCAGGGTTGGGAAGTAACTCGTTACTTGTAACGAAGTTATAGTTACAGTTACATTTTTTCAGTAACTGTAACTTAATTTAGTTACTTTTTTCCCACCTGTAATGACTCCTGTACACAGGACGCGGAAATGCTTGCCGCGCGACGGAAGTTCGCTCAACAGCCAATCAATATGCTGCTTTCCGTAATAACCTTCTAGTTCTTACGGAAAAACAACATATTGATTGGCTGTCGCGCGGACTTTCGCCGCGCGGCAAGCATTATCGCGTCCTGTGTGTAGGAGCTATAACTTAACTTAGTTACTTATTTACTAGTAACTTGTAACTTTTTAACAATTACTTTAATAGTTACTTGGGAAACATAAAATAAAATTAAAATTATATAGTAATCGTATATTAATTTAATAAATTTATCAAAGTATGGAACATGATTAAATTCTTTTATCTCTACAAGACTATTATTAAATTTTTATTATGTTAAGTATAGATTTGAAATTTGTTAAGTGGATAGACTAATTAATGTGATAAATATTAATTATAAAATTTAATTCTTACATTTTAGTAAAACTTAAAATGTAAGATTTTTGTATTTACAATAATAATTAACAATCATTTCAAGAAAGTAACTTAAAAGTAACGACTCATTACTTTTTGAGTAACTGTAACTGTAACGAGTTATTTTTCATAGCCAGTAACTTGTAACTGTAACTGTAACTACCCAGGTAGCAAGGTGACGTCTAAAGACGTCATTAAAACGTCATAGACGTCTTAATAACGTCTTAATGACGTCTTTAGACGTCACTTTGCTACCTGGGTAGTTACTTTTAAAAAGTAACTTTCCCAACCGCACAGTTAAATTATAGCATGTTCAACTGGTTCAACTGGGTTAATCTATTCTGGGTTATTCAGCCTACGTTTATTGGTCGAACAAGTACTTATAAACTTATGATTGGTTAGTAGAGATTATGACGTCATTAATCGCTCTCGGAGCGATTAATCCAGGGTCAGTCGAACACGCTATTAGTATAGAGTAGATAGCTTTTGTTAGAGAGAGTTCCTGAGAAATTGTATTACGCAGAAGTTTTAATTTGTACAATAGTAAGAAAAAAATATATATTGTAAAGTTAAACACGTTTTTATTAATCTCTATATATGTATGTGACAAGTCGCTACAGGTTGTATACGGTAGCGACTTGTAACGGAAAACTTCGAAACTAATTTGCGAAAATAACGGGTCTAATAATTCAATCCACTTGTTATTTTTATAAATTAATTCTGAAGTTTCCGCTACGAGCCGCCACCATACTCACTGAGAAACTGAAGTAGTGATCCCTTATAGAAATATCATACTAAGAATCATTCATAATTACTTATTATCCAGTATTTTTAATACTGAAAATAAGTAATTATCAATGATTCTTAGTATGATATTTCTATAAGGGATGTACTGGAAAACAAGTGATGTATTGTGCTTGAATTGAAGTGGTTTAATAATGAAAATTCAAAATTAAACGAACTGTTACTTCTGTAAAAATTACTATAGATAAGTGGTTTAAAAAGCACTTTAAAGCTTCAAATTTTTACTTATTAGATATATTAAATTTATATTATAATAGTTTAGATATATTGAGTTAAATAAGAAATGACGACTATCAAATTTTCAATCTCATCTTTTAGTTGAGTTTTTACACTAAAAATATACTTTTATCATAACTATGATCAATACATTTTAAAAAGAAAAGTTAAAATTTTTTATTTATTGCTTAATAAACGTTATATACCGATTCGTTTACCTATTGTCAGCCAAGTAATAACTTCTAATATCTTAAGAAATATTTTATATAAACTGAATAAAATATAGAATATATATTTTGTGCTATTTTACATAATTTCACAGTCCAAAATTAATTTTTATTTACCTTTTTTACTAGTAGAATAGTAGTATATTCTTAATTATATTAATTAATTTTTATATAATAAGATTTAAACAGTTCGATTATTTATTTCGCGAGTTTCGTTTAAAATTTTCATAATTCTATTTTTCTGTGTTTAACAGCAAAAACTGTGATACTTGGTCACAGAAATGTCTTTCTTGACTTCTTTGATTATTTATTGCAGTCTGTATATATATTTATATCAACCTTGCGGAATGTTGTTTCACTAATTTTTACATAAATACGGAAATTAAATTATGTAAACGAGATGCTCATTTCCTCTTCAGCAAAACCGGTAATTACGATACTTCTGAGCGAGTGTGCCATAAAACTATAAAATGTGTCTTTAATTGAAGTATATTGGAACACTGTAAATCAGGAAGCGATGATAAAGCCAAAATAAGTCAGCCGCGTAAACGCTGCAACAGGAAGCGTTCGGGCCGCTGAAAACAAACACTGTCTGATCGATTACAAAATTTTGCTCGCTAAAGAGAGAGAACTAGCAATTTATATAAATGTAACGTCAGGGAGAAGAAAGGGAAAAGAAGAAAAGGAGAATATTATCGACGAAACAGTCATGAAGTCTTCTTTAATCCTGGGAGTCGTTTTGCTGCTGACGATAGTGCATATCGCTCAAGCACGCAAGGCAGGATGCATTACTTGCGGAGGAAGCTTAGGCTCAGGTATGTAAATAACATTTTATCGCACGTATGTATCGTCAAGATTACTATTTAACCATTTACTACAACACGTTATTAAAACAGGGTATGCTTTTTTTGCTCAAAGTAATTTCAATATTTGGAAACTCTTCGTGCAAGCGAAAAAAGGAGAGAAAATTTTTAATCCAATTTTGACTCGCGCGCAGAAGTAACAATGCAAAAAAATCGAGATATTTCAATATTTAATTCTCAGGCACTAACCCGTGTAAGTGCGGAGACGTAGTGGTGAAAGCAGCGAAGGTGCAGAAGCCGTTACACTACGCGACTCCGGAGGCAATCAACGAAGCAGCGACTGCACGCGAAGTGGCCCAATTAATGTCATTAAGAACATTTCCTGGGAACGTGGCGTCCTTTCCTCAATATAGTCAGACTAATGGATTATACGGTGTTAGCAGTGACATTAGTCACAGTAGCAGCAGCAGTAGTCACAGCAGCTCTGCAAGTTCCTCGTCTTCCGTCGATCTTTTTGGAGGATCAGTCAGAGGAGACTTCAATAGTTTCTATCCTTTTTCACAAGGACATACGCACAATTCCGGCTGTGGATGCAGGAGTAAATCTAAGGTGTCTCTAAGCGACTCCCTATTGCCTAATACTCCGGAAAATGTTGTGCCCAGGTACTTGATACTATAATCTTTTTATTGTAACTATTGATAGACGAAGATCTCGCGAAGAAGTCTCGACGATTCGCCAAGAATCTTGTGAACGTGACACGGATCAATTGAATATTCTGCGTCACTCACATCTAATATTGCTATATCTTTCATTTTCTCTTTTATCTTCTCTGAACGTTTCACGTGGTTCATCGACAGATTCCCGCCAATCGGCGACCTGTGTGACCCGACCAAACAGGTCAGTTACGAAGTGACTGACCACTAAAGTAACTCCGGCGTATCCTAAGTTGAATTTATACCGTACCTCCTCCACGCCTTTATGCGTGAATGTAGTCAATGGGAAAATCGACAAAACCGAATTGGAAAAACTCGCCTCGGCGACCTCATCTAGCGGCATCGGCGGACTCGGGGTGTTCGATAGATTCAACGATGGATCCATTAGCGGATATTCATCCGGTAGTGTGGGTATATCTGGTAGCCTTGGTGGATACTCTTCCAACGAAGTGAGCAACTCATTTGGATACTTGAATTTCGGATGGGGCGCTTCCGATAAGCATTACTCACAGAATTTAGGATCAGACGCGAACATTCTTGGAGAACGGTATAGTACGTTTGATAACCGTATCAACCCTTGAAATTGAGCTATCAAACATTCAATCCGCTACTTTGACCGCAATACTTACATCAGGAATATCCAGTCTCTATAGAAGTTCCTGAAGTGCCGCTTCCGGAAATCTCTACATATGTTTCACTTCCTATGAAATCCTACGAATACAACATCCAGATTCCGCCGCCACCGATCGAACGAATACCGACCATTTACAATTTCGATCTTCAAGCACTTCCACCGAGCCCGTAAGTGTATAAAAGTATTTGTCACCTGTTAACTCTTAAAAGGATAAATTACGTTCGAATTATGGAGTTTACAGTCCCGAGGTTTATTTACAAATAATCTTGGAATGTTTCAGGTTAATGTTAAAAATTTTTCAAGTGATAGCGCGTTTCTCTCTATATTTTAAATATAAATCTATGTATATATATGATCTTATTTCAGGATGGTAATAATGCCGATGGAACCTCTTAAATTTTTAACGGGACTCACCAGCAGAATTGATAGAATTGTAATTCCCGCTTGCGAAAAACCATACTGCAAAATTTATGAAGACTATAATTACGTTTAATAAGATCTTTTGTGTATATATAAATAATAAGATACGTAATAATCCAACACGAAGAAAATAAATAAAGAAATTTAAAAAAATAAAACTGAGTTTTAGAAGTCTTTCACTCCTTCACATTTACACTTACATTTACGTTTCTTTATATTTTTATGTTCAAGCAGTGATTCGTGATTATTCACGAACGCAAATACTGAAATGAGAACTGATGCACTGAGAAAAAATAAGTGTACAATCTCCCGGGATAATGTTGATAGATCGTGCTTGGTCACGAAGAGCATCGCAGATCAGTTTGGATAATCTCACGCAGCGTCGGCTCATATCTGAATTGTCGATCTTGTTCATCCAACAATCTCCGATGTTGTCTGATGCAGTCACGATCTTCGTGCCGAATCTGCATGTAATAATGCGGGTTCTCGAGGTATATGAAGCACCTTGATGCAATTGAAATCATCGAGTTCCCATCGGGACACATCATGGAGTATACGCAGAAAATTCTTGTGGTGGTCGCCATCGCCTTTTTGGGCTCCTTATCTTTAATAAGTTCGGCGGCTTACATTAAGAAAGATCTCAATTTTGCGAAGAACTTTGAGAAAAACTTCAACCTAGAATTGCCACGGACTTTATTACGCGAAAAAAGACAGAGCGAGCGTTTCGATCTTTCTTTGACTGAGAATAATGCCGCGGAATTGGAAGATCTGTCTGAACTCGAGAAAGTCCATGATAGAAGGGCGGTCGCGGAAGAGATCCAGGAAGCTAGTCTGAAGTTCGAGAAGATTGAAGAGCAGGAGAAACGAAGCGCGCACAAAGAACACAGTGATAGTGAGGAAAATACTCAGGTAATTTGACACATACATTTTATTTATTATCAAAAGTTGGAAATAGATCAGAACAAGAATAATTCGAATGTTTCCGCTGGCAGGATGAAGCAGTTCCGAAAAACGTGCACGACGTCATCCGTGCATTGTACACTAATAAGGAGGACTCGACCGAGGAATTATAGCAGGAATTACAAGAGGTACTCGACTGAAATTTACACATCAAAATATAAAATTACATTATATTGTTTGCGATAGTAAGGGGAATAGGAATATTAATGTGTGATTATTAACAGTTAAGATTATATGAATCTAATTATTTCGTAAAAGTAAAATCGGGAGATACAGAGTTTAAAGAAAATCAGAATTCAACAAGATATACGTTCAGTTTATTAGAAAATTATAAAATTAAACGTCGCGTACATGACTAAGGATAACGGGATGCCTTGCAGAACTCCACCGATCCTGATGACTTCAACAAATTATTGAAACGTCATTTGCACATTGGGCATCCAGGGATAGTTGGCAATATCCTGGGAGCAAACTTCTTAGAGGAGATTCCTTTGGAACAATTGGATAGCCATTCCTGCATGGTCGAAGCCTTCGACTACGGCCACTCGCACGATTCCGGCTTGCTGATGCACGAGTTACTCTGCAAGGTGAGGAAAGTCCCCCATTATATACGGGTCGGCATGCGTAACTTGAAATCCGAGCTCACCCTGGGACCTATGATCACCGAGAAGTTTGAAGATGATGTTCTCGGCAGCTTTCATAGACACATTCCGCAACTTTTCGAGGCCGTTATCAAGGAGCCTCACCATTTACTGATCTTACCAAAGATAATTCGAGATGTCGTGCCATTCAAAAGCATCTTCCACGCTATTCATCGAATCAATACCGCTTTCTTCAAGGTGGTGCACTTTGTGCATAACATGATAAGGAAACATCTGTTCCAAGTCGCCAAAAACTTCCTGCTCCATCACAATTTGGGCTTGCATTTGCTACGCATTTTGCACCACTTTGGAAAATTGCACTTAGTGGAGAAGGTACTTGGGTTGACACTTCCGCACTTGGAAGGCATCATCGCGAAGCCAATTCTGTCCCCGGTGACCTTCTATGATGACGAGCTATACACTCCAGAGTACCACCATTCACTTAGAGAGGTAATCGCTACCTTCCAAGGTCTTCACGACGGCTATTTCGCTTCCGGAATACACGATCTGTTCAGGTCTGGCGTAAGGACTTTCTGTTCGGAATCAACAAGGTCTACAATGACCTCATTTTTGTCGACAATACCCTTTTTAAACAACTTCGTGCCGTATTTGGACACCATAACTACAAAATTCTCCCCCGTCGACGTGAGTCCAGTGGTTAATCCCATATTTGAAAATTTCGCTCCAGTGGTGGCTCCAATAATAGATGGCCTCCAGTAATCAGTCCGTTTGGTCTAGGCTCAGTAGTAAACCCGGTAGAACCTGTTGTTCTTATCGAAACCGAAACCGAAACCGTGCGTACGTCCGTATCCAGCGAATCCCGCGCGTCATCCATCGTCGAGGTCGCTCCAGAGGTCGCTCTAGTAATAGAAAGTCCTGTAATCAATCCGTTAGTAGGTTATTCAATAATAAATCCGGTAGCATCAGTTTACCCCGTCGTAACCAAAGCAGTGGCGCCTCTCGCGTACAGCAAAGCTAGCGCGTCATCCATTGTCGGTGTACCCAATCTAGTAGTGAGTCCGGTAGTAAGTTCCAGTAATAAGTTCCTTTGGTCGTCTAGGCTCCGTGATAAGCCCGGAAATATCGGTTTACCCCACCGCAACTGAAGTGACGTTTTCCGCGTCCGGCATGGCTAGGACGTCGTCTATTGTCGGTACAAGTAGTCCAGACTTAGCTGGCTCCGTAGCATCCGAAACCGTGAGTTCCTCCACATCCAGTTCTACCAGCACTGTCGTTGAAGCGCAACCGGTGGTTGCTACCGAACCTGTAGTATCCTATGTGGCACCAACGATGCTGCCACATACAGTATCTGCAGTCCCGTATGTTCCATCTTCCGTTGTTTCGGAAACCACAGCTATATCCGAGAGTAGCTCCAAAAGTGTGTCCGTAACTGAATTTGTGGCGCCCGCTCCCGTTGTAGAAACAATTCCCGAAGTCGTCGATTGCGGACCGGCACCCGTAATAGTTTCTAATGAACCCGCAGTGGAGAGCTCTGTAACGACTACCGCTTCCGCGTCCACAGTCACATCTTCTTCAGCCTCGAACGTCGCTACGATTCAGCAGCATCCATCCGGTTTGTATCCGAACGTCATATCCGCTGTCGCACCTGTAGCACCTATCGTTAGCACGTCTGCCTCCAGCAACGCGATTGTCTCTACGACCGACCATCTGACTAAACCGATTCCATTCGCTGGATACGGTCTAAACTATCCTGGACTCTCTCTGGCCCGACCAGGATTTCTTTCGCCCCTGTCGTTTTCGCGCGCCTTAGCGTCGGCCGTGGCAGCCTCCAAAACTGTCTCGACAACTAGCAGTACGACCAGTGTCATTTCCCGACGAAGCTTCGTTCTGCCCAAAGAAAAGATCGTCAACGTCTTAGGTAGCGACTGCATACTGCCAAAAACAAGGCTGTCTTGTATGGTAGCGTGCTGGACGCTAGCAGTCCGATCACATTCATCTTCCTGAGACCAAAGCTGTATAATCCTCTTCTGCGCAGCGGCGCTCGAGTCTGGAACGTCCTGCATAGCGATTTCACGGACCTTGAATGTGTCGAAATATTCAATGATCCGGCGCTTTTAAGCATCTATTAGATTTTAGATACTGTGTGCGCGCAGTATCTTGCAACTAGTCTTAGATCATTATCGACTATCAATTGTATCAACATGTATTAAATAATTGTAATCCGGTCGATTGCAAAAATAAAGATCTGTCCTCTAAATGACTATGTTAATTTTCTACCTAGATAACTTTCGTAATAAATTAAGTGAATGTGATATTTCAGCGGTTAACGTTTCAATATAGCGTAGCGCATAATAATAATTTTAACACAATTTATTTTTCTGATGTGCCCTTCTCGAGCCACTTGCGAGAATTGTGAGTTAAATTAAGTGAAAAAAGATTTTTTGTGTAATTTTACAAAAGCATTAGCACATATTCGATACGAGTGTATTTACACAAATGTAACGAAATTGTATTCCAGGTGTTAAAGATAACCCACTGTTCATTTTCGATAAGTAACTTTTTATTTTGCAAATGCTTATTCCCGCATAGCATAAGAATAAATATGTATGACTTAAATTCTAATAATAACCTATTTTTTAATTTTACATCATTATGAGTGAATAATACACATGCCACGTCCTTAATATAAAAAGATAATATTACCGTTGTCACGGTTCCGGTTTCGCTCGGAGCGGTCGGATGACCTTGGTGTCGTTGGGCGAGCGATCGTGATACGCGAGGATACGGTGGACGTGCTCGCCGGTGTCCAGAGTCGGGGTCGCGAGTGTGAGCTGGAGTGCGCGTATGCGCGGGGTGTGGGTGCGTGAGTAACTGCGTTGATGTGTGGATTTCGAGATAATTTATTCCGCTGAACTTACGATTAAGTTACTTATACTTACAACTATCTTGTGGCCCACGAGGGCCTACCCTATACTTACAACTAATTTATAACTAATTTATAACTACCTTATGACTAACGCGGGCTTATCATTAATTTACAATTAGCTTATAACTAACGCGGGCGTCTCACGGGTCTATTCTATCGCGTGTGGGTTACCCATGGTCCTACTCCTAGCCGCGGTGCGCGGAGCGCCTGTCGCAGTTTACCCGGCGGACGCGGGTCAGGCTTGTGTCGGCGGAACGGTTGTACTCGGCGCGGTTGGTGGCGTGCCTTGAGGTACAGGTTGGCAGGTGAGGAGGCGTACGTGAGAAACCAGCCACCGGGGAGCCCAGAGCTCTGGGCAGAGACGGTGAGCGCGCCACCTCTGGATCCCTTGGTCGCTGGAAAACCTCTTTTCTCTTTGTACGGACCTTGAGGGCAGGTGAACACACCTTTTCTTGCGGTCGGGTCTCCAATCGGCAGGGAGGTCAGGAGCGCATGACCGAGGCGGTGAGCGCGCCACCTCTGGTTCCCGTGCCTCTTGGGGAGCGGATGAGGCGGACGACCGTACTCGGGGAGGATGAGCGCACCTTCCCGTTGCGGCGGTTATCAGGATGCTGGTGGTAGCCAGCGAGAAAGAGGCGAACGTACCAAGGCGAGTACGGACGCCGCGGGACTGCTCTCGTATCGTTATCGCGCCTTGCTTATATACCGGCCGGCTCGTAATTTCGGCACGTACGCCGTTCCCCCACGCGCGGGCATCCGCGGCGGTGCCGCGAGCCGGCGGCGGTTTTGGTTTTATTTGTTTGGCGCTTTGCGCCTATTACACGACCCGACAGATGTTCGGTCGGGTCGTGGTGACGAGGAGGAACGTCTCGTCACACCGTAAAACTTTTTAGAAATATTTCAAATTCTAAATTTTTCAGATAGTGCTTGTTATCATTACATTCAATTAGATTAATTAGACTATCGCGTGATTAATACGTTTTCGTAAATAGATTGGATGAAAAACTCGCTGACGAATTATCGTGACATGTCACGAGATACATATTGATTATCAGACTCTTAAAAGTATCTTCACAATTCGATCATTGCATTTATTGTTGCAATACGTGTTGTTATCGGCTAAATAATCTTTCGGCATCTCATGTGTTCCGAGGGATTATCATCAAATTAATCTCCAAATATTCATCAGAATACTATCGGGCATATATATGTGAAACACTGAATTACAAAGCATACTCTTCACATATAAAATATTTACCCTAATGTCTCTTGAATTTTATGGTATTTATGATAAAAAGAAAGTTATCACAGTAGGTAGAGATATCGAAGCCTTAGCAAACCAACGTCATCGACTAAGTCCCCGAAAAATTGACATAAATTATTGACTATGTGTGTGTACGTGTGTTTTCTGACAGACTGCCATAATTCAAAAGTCAACAATATGTGGCGTCGTATCCCTTGTCAGTAAGAGTAAAGAAGCGTTGTTATGTCACAGACATTACGATGTCTGGCACGACGTGGCAAATCGATAATTAGCCGTTTCAATTTATCATGTACCCTTATCGCGTGCAAAGACGTTATTCAGCCGAGTTGGCGCAGGTGTTCAATTTCAAATAATACGTCGGCAAGTGAGAACTGTGTTACCCCCGTGGGAGACTTGGTAAACAAATTGCGAACAATATATAAGGGTACCAGTTCGAAGTAACTTTACTCCATCACGGTTTCTCAACCTCCTATCTTAACCAAGCCGCACTCACAATGGCACGCGCTATTTTCGTAGTAACTGTACTGGTGGCCCTGTGCTGTACCAGCCAGGTAAGTCAAAATAACGATAATAATAATATAAGAGAGCAATTATTGCGCGATTCAAGAGAAACGAGTACTAAGAAACAGTGAAATTAAATTTATATTCGAACAAAAGTTATCACGCTTAGCGATTGTTGTGTAAGACACGTCGTTGAAAGAAAACTAAATGTATAAAACTAAATGAATAAATTGTCATCGCGAGTTTGTACGCGAAAGTGATAATAACGGACA
>NW_022639536.1:125251-125481 GCF_010583005.1 Odontomachus brunneus
CTAAATCTATATTCGAACAAAAGTTATCACGCTTAGCGATTGTTGTGTAAGACACGTCGTTAAAAGAAAACTAAATGTATAAAACTAAATGAATAAATTGTCATCGCGAGTTTGTACGCGAAAGTGATAATAACGGACATTTATCGGCAATTAGGAAGCAGATCCTGTTCGTAATGCATTTTAGTTTCACGTCCGATATCTCTTTTCACACACGTAATGCAATATATATA
>NW_022639536.1:125568-125777 GCF_010583005.1 Odontomachus brunneus
GGTGAAGTAAAAAGTTCTGAGCGTTTTCCGCTAGATGTCTTTAGTGAGCCATACATACATCTCACGATGTATACATCGCATCGGGTCATACGTTATTACGGCGTCATTTGAAGTCACCTTTCCTTACAGAAATAGTATTTTTTAAAAGTTTCTTTTAACATTTAGTATTTCGATTTGTTTAATTTGGATTTTCTTGGATTTTTTAATTT
>NW_022639536.1:125847-128957 GCF_010583005.1 Odontomachus brunneus
TTTTTTTGTTTGGATTAATCATTATAACATTTTGTTAAAAATCTAAAAGTAATTATCACTGGTTCACTACATTACATCAATATTTATCGCATATCGAATGTCATACTATACGGTTATTTAAAGGTGACATTACGCTTCAGAAAAAGTTCTGTGACAGTTTTGTGTTTGGTCAAACCAGTTGTGTGTTACAGCGTTCCAAAATGGAGGTAAAAAAAGAGAAAATTCGATACATTCTTCAGTACCACTACGACCAAGGTGAAAAGGCGGAGCAGGCGGCCAAAAAAATTTGTGCTGTTTATGGACCCAATACAGTATCGAATGCAACAGCAAAGCGGTGGTTCCAACGATTCCGTTCTGGTAATATGGACGTCGAAGATGAGGCACGCTCTGGTAGGCCAATCGTCGAAAATGTCGATAAAATCATGGAAATCGTCGAGTCGGACCGGCATGTGAGCACTTATTCCATTGCCCAGGAACTGAAGATTAGCCAGAAAACCGTTTGGAACCATTTGCATAAGGCTGGTCTCAAGAAGAAGCTCGATGTATGGGTGCCACACGAATTGACGCAAAAGAACCTTTTGGACCGAATTGATGCCTGCGATTCTTTGCTGAAACGTAACGAAATCGACCCATTTTTGAAGCGGATGGTGACTGGTGATGAAAAATGGGTCACATACGTGAACAACAGCCGAAAAAGATCGTGGTCCAATCGCGGTGAGCCGGCATAAACGATCGCCAAGCCCAGATTAACGGCCAAGAAGGTTTTGCTGTGTGTTTGGTGGGATTGGAAAGGAATCATCCACTATGAGCTGCTCCCATCGGGCCAAACACTCAATTCGGACCTCTACTGTCAACAACTGACCAGATTGAAGCAGGCGATCGACCAGAAGCGGCCAGAATTGGCCAATAGGAAGAGTGTTGTGTTCCATCAAGACAACGCCAGGCCGCACACATCATTAACGACGCGCCAGAAGCTCCGAGAGCTTGGATGGGAGGTTCTATTGCACCCGCCGTATAGTCCAGACTTGGCACCAAGCGATTATCACCTTTTCAAGCATTTGCAAAATTTTCTTGATGGTACAAAACTGGCCTCAAGAGAGGCTTGTGAAAATGAGCTGGTCAAGTTTTTTACCAATAGGGACGAGGACTTCTTCAATCGCGGAATTATGAAATTGCCTTCAAAATGGACAAAAGTTATCGAACAAAACGGCGCATATTTGATCGAAATCGGATAATCCTAACTATGTTAATTTCATCGTCGAAATAAAGCGAAAAAACGCTCAGAACTTTTTACTTCACCTAATATATAATTCCGATATGTTAATTCTTGATAATCCTCTTTGAGTGTCTTACGTTACTATCCCGCTTGTGTCTCTGCAATACACAGTTTATGACATTATAAACAATATGATACGTATTTTCAATACATAGTACTTTAACCTATACCATTACTTCACATACCTTAATGATATATCTTATTGAGGTATAAACAATCGCTTTTATTTGTCCGAAATTGTTTTTAGGCTTCCTCGCCAGAAAAATCAGAAAAATAGGACAACGTAATAAAGGAGCTTGAAGAGAGGATAAAAGATATGCCGTCCAAGTCCACAACATTTGCTAAACAACCTTACTTCCTAAGAAACCTAATAGAAGGCGTTTTGCACGAGGCTTGGGTTATAATGGATCTAGCCTTAGACAGTGCACAAAATATAATAGGTCATGCAAATGACACCGCGCAAGATGTTCTGGGAATTATTAGAAAAGGCGGTAAAAGGATAATCACAAATAACGATACCAAGGAAAAGAAAACGAATCCCACGGAGGAAGCCCAAGTTGCTGGTATAATAAATAATATCCAAGACGAAATAAATAATGTGCTGAAAGATCTTAAAGATTCTCTTCAAAATATTAAAAATAACGGTGAAGAAAAAATGAAAAAAATTAAAGAACATATTAAAGATGATATTGAAAAACTAATAAACTAGGTTTAGAAGACATGAAGGAATTGACAAACAAGATATTTGACGTCTATGTTAAAGGATACTACAAAAAAATCAGACATTTATTTGGATGATTAATTTTAACTTTGAGATATAACTTAGGTTCATTTAAAGTTGATGTGTTCAGAGACGCCACACGCTTTTAAGCATTGTCAAACATTTCTCAGCGAATTTTAAAGTTCCTTTTAAACAATTCACACAATCTCTAAAAGAGTTTAGTGATGTCAAACCCAGTGAATAAATTTTGTAACGCATCTGTCCTTTAATTCGCGAGTCTATTGATTAAATATCGCATGTGGTGTCTTTATTTCAATTAGCGACATCTTATTTCATCAAATTACGATCACTATTAACGTGATAATGTGATGTAACAGTTATCAAAATTACTGTTTGCTGAAAAACAAAAAACACATCCGCGTTAACACCACGATAGAATCGACTTCGGCCTCAGTGTATCACGAAGAGTTCAATAAATATGTTAAAGCATTTTAATAGAGACGTTTCAATTAACCTATTCCACATCTTGTATTTTGTAAGCGAAAGAACTAGTTTCAGAAATTAGTTTAAGTAGTTTGAAAAATGCGTAAGGGAAGAAGACAGGAAGAAAGCATTTGTCGTAGCAATATTCCGTGGCCAAGTGAAAATCGTATATTACAGATCAAAGTTTACGATAACCGATGACGGTCAAATAGATACTGAAAGGTTAACTGAAAGGTTAGATATTGAAAGGTTACACGAACATTGCAGTCCGAGTATGCAAGTGTTGCATATGATACGTAGACGGTGAATGAATTGAAGTTCAATTTCTTCACGATATATATGAGTGTACTTGTATGTGCAAAGATAATATCCTTCTCTCACTTTAAAGTTAGAATCGATACGCAAAAATATGTATACTCCTATTCTTCTGTCTAATTCAACTATAAGTTATTATACAGGCTGTTCGGAAAGTACCGGGACGCCCGAATATCAGGAAAAATATAAGTTTTACAAAAAAATGTTTCAGACAAAAGTTGTGGCGTTTAAAAAGATGTATTTACTGATCACATCAGTTTGACCTTGGGTTGCGTAGCGAAGGTCAGGTCAAGGTCACATTAATTTTTTTAAATG
>NW_022639536.1:129464-130647 GCF_010583005.1 Odontomachus brunneus
TATATATATATATATATATATATATATATATATATATATTGGGAGTGTGATTAAGTTCTCGCCGTTTCACCATCAGTAAAGTAAAGTAGTGCAGGCGGTATAAAAATTTTGTGTGTATAATTCAAGATGATGAAGCATCTATATTGAAGTTCTATAACCTATGTTAAAATCAGTGCGTGTCTTTCCATTAACCTATAAAGAACATTTTCTTTTCGTAGCGTAAAACATGTCAAATTTCGTGCCAAATAAACCGTTTTTGCGGGGAATTTTACTGCACTACTTTATTCAGAAGAAATCTGTAACTGAAGCACACAGAATTCTTGTAGAAACTTATGGTGATCATGCTCTGTCGGAAAGAACATGCAGAGATTGGTTTGACGTCTCTCGGCCTCAGTTCGTACGGCACCCAAGATCCTTCCTTTTATATCATTCCTAATGCTGTCAGACGTTTCGAAACTGTTGTTCGATCAACTCCTAATGATTTTGCAACATCGGATTGCGTCTGACATGGATCTTCAGCAAGTAATGTTTCCAATTCTTCGTCTTGAAACTTCAGCTACAGTAATCCCAAGCGTAAAAAATCGTGGGTTAAGCCCGGCGAAGCAGTAGTATCAACGCCAAAGCGGAATATCCACGGTTCCAAGCTCATGCTCTGCATTTGGTGGGATCAGCTGGGGGTAGTATTTTACGAGCTGCTCCAACCCAACCAAAACATCACAGGAGATCTCTATCGACGACAATTGATGCGTTTGAGCATTGAAAGAAAAACGGCCGCAATATGAGCAAAGACACGATAAGGTGATTTTGCTGCATGATAACGCTCGGCCGCATGTCGCGTTACCGGTCAAAACATACTTGGAAACGCTGAAATGGGAAGTCCTACCCCACCTGCCATACTCTCCAGACATTGCGCCTTCTGATTACTATTTATTTCGATCAATGACTAACGGCCTGGCTGAGCAACTCTTCACTTTATATGAAGAAACGAAAAAATGGATCGATTCGTGGATAGTCGCAAAAGAAGTGTCGTTTTTCGACGTGGAATTCAAATGCTGCCAGAAATATGGGAAAAAGTAGTCTCCAGCGATGGGCAATACTTTAATTGACTTGTTTTTTTATTATTTTTTTTAAATAAAGGATTTATTTTCACAAAAAACGGCGAGAACTTATTCACCCTCCCAAT
>NW_022639536.1:130717-134904 GCF_010583005.1 Odontomachus brunneus
ATATATATATATATATATATATATATATATATATATATATATATATAGGGTGTTTCACACTCTCCTTTTGTGGAGACGTAGAACAGGTTGAGGTGTACATAAAAGTTTTATACCGTTTTGCGATATTCGTAATAATTATCGAGATATTAATTGAAAACTTGTAAATAATCATGCAGAATATGATAAATGAGTTATAGTAGCGACGACTACCGTCGTCTACTTATACTTTAGATCAAATTGAACAAAAAAGTGCTCTACCATTTTTCAAATAATCACATAGATTTTAATTATTAAAGAAGATGAGTGCATTATCACGTAAAATCGTGCAATAATCTTCTTTAATAAATAATTAAAAATCTATGTGATTATTTGCAAAATAGTAAAGGACTTTTTTGTTTAATTTGACCTAAAGTATAAGTACACGACGGCAGTTGTCGCTATTATAACTCATTTACCATATCCTGCATGATTATTTACAAATTTTCTACAATTAATATCTCGATAATTATTGCCAATATCGCAAAACGATATAGGACTTTTATGTTCACCTTAACCTGTTCTATGTCCCCACAAAATGCCCGGAGAAGAGTGTGAGACACCCTGTGTATATACAGAATGTTTCAGAACACCCGTACCACCTATTTAAAATAAAGGGATCAACATTTTATTAAAATTTAAAAACATTTTTTCACTAAGTCGAGTATGCTCTATTAAATGGTGCTATATTCAAATTCCAGTATTGACTGGAAGTGGGTTATTTAGACCGGAAGTTTAGTTTTTTAAATGGAATACCCAATTTTTTTGTAGATTCTACGATGAAAAATACGAAACTTATGTTTGAAACATTTTTTCCGAAAATGAGTCCACCGACCTTAAAATGACATTGAAAATTTATCAGCTACCAGACCTCTTAAGAACTTCCTAGCCGCAGTGCGATAGTCGCCTTCGTATGATTTGACTTTTTAATACTCCAAGTACTGAAATAAGTACTTCTACTTAAGTATCTTACTTTCAATTCTGAAAGGTTCATAATGCTTTTGTTTCAAAATACATTTTGTTCCATTTCGCTACGATCTTTCGTTTCTTTGATACAGTTTAACAAAATTTAGCAAAACAATTTGCTGCGGATGCTACAACACTATGTCGTTTTTATCCTCTTTGACTCTATTTTTTTCCAAATTATGACGTGATAGCCAAATTTGGACAACGGATTCGTGTTCAACGGACAAAAATCTATAAAAATTGCCTACTCTCATTACTTCCGCAGAAAAAAGTTTGATTTTTGCAGGCTAGTATTATTTGTTGCCGAGTGTACTTTAAAGTTTTAAATTATATTGTATAAGATGCGAGTAAAATAAACAATATATAAATATGATGTTAAAAAATAAATTTAATACAGTATAAGATATATTTATTATGTAAATATACCCCATACAGCACAGATCTTGTAACGACATTGTAGCAACATTGCGGTAACACTGCTGCAACTTTTAACATTGCTGCAACGTTGCAGCAATATTGCTGCAAAATCTTTGCTATATGGGACAAGGTGTCCCGCGTAAGAAAAGAAAAATATAAGTAGAACACATAAAAATGAACAAAAATTGTGTAGGTCATTTTTCAAACAACTATGTAAAATTTCGAGATATTAATTAAAGTAGTTGGGCATATCAGAGCGCGACGACGCGGAACATACGGCTTGCCGCGGCCGGCGAAGAAAATGGAAGAATGCACACGTACAAGGACGCACACACGGAGCTACTCATTTCAGTATGCCAAACGGCCCACCTCTCTGGCCTATAAGATAGGCTCGCGAGCAATCTTTCATTTTCTTCGCCGGCCACGGCGAGCCGTATGTCCCGCCTGCCATGTCGCTGTGCTCTGATATGCCCAACTATTTTAATTAATATCTCGAATTTTTATGTGGTCGTTTAAAAAATGACCTATACAATTTTTGTTCACTTTTATCTGTTCTACTTATATTTTTCTTTTCGTACGTCTTACGCGGAACACCCTGTATAACATTCTGAAATATACAGGCTGTTGAAAAAAAGGATCACATATTTTGATAGCAGGTAGTATTGATCAAAACAAGAAGAAAAAGTCTAATTAACATGGGTCCTAAGACTAATATCTTCTAACAAGGGGAACCCGGCAGTCTCTCATCACCAATTTGAATAAAATTTTATGGGTGTGTAGTATGCACTCATACATTTACTCCTGTAAAGCCGTAGGACCCACTATTGAGGCATTCTCGAGAAATATTTTTTTAAATATTTCGAGAAAAATTTTTGTCCCTATAGTACCGTTACGGAAAAGCAATCTTCGAGCTAGCAGCGTAGCGTCCATGGTAAGACGTAGACTACTACGCTCGGGGTTGCAGGTTCGATTCCGTGAATAATTTTTTTTTTTTTTTTTTTTTTTTAAATCTTATATATTTTTAAATTTGTATATAACACAATTTTAAATCGTTTTTAATTATTTTATATCAAATTTTTTAATAAGTAGTTTGTATGTTAAATAAATATTTTTCTTAATCAAGGAATTTAAAAATGCTCATTTATTATTAATTAAATTAAAATTTCTCATGCACACAAAAGATATATTTCCAATAAGAATTTACAACGACTGTTATACAATGTGGCGGATCGATATAGATCCGCACACACACAAGCGCGGCGCCGCTAGCCGAGCCGCCGCACAACCGCGAGAGCCTCCGCGCGACGCCGTTCGGTGGCGCATTCGCGGGGGGGTTTTCTCGCGAGAAAATCCCTATTGCTAAAGCAGCAATAAAAGGCAGACCCAGCGGGAGGTCTGACACACTCGCACACCGCTGCGCTGGTGTTAGTGGCGACTTTTAGTAAAAGCCCTAATACCAACAGCGGTACCAACAGCACCTCTAGGCGCTACCTCGCACTGAAGAAGTGCGCCGCGCTGAAGAAGCGCGCCTCGCTGAAGAAGCGAGCCTCGCACTGAAGAAGTGCGTCGCGCTGAAGAAGTGCGCCTCGCTGAAGAAGCGAGACCTTGCGCTGAAGAAGTGCACCCCGCTGAAGAAGCGGTACCTTGCGCTGAAGAAGTGCACCTCGCTAAAGAAGCGATACCTTGCGCTGAAGAAGTGCACCTCGCTGAAGAAGCGATACTTTGCGCTGAAGAAGTGCACCTCGCTGAAGAAGCGATACCTTGCGCTGAAGAAGTGCACCCCGCTGAAGAAGCGGCAACGAGGCCACCAACAACTGTACCAGCGGTTTGGAGACAGCTCCCCAGAGGCCGAGGCAGAAGGTCCATCAGGTCAGACGCCGCGGACACGGACACCCTCACCAACGCGGGCTGGGTCGCCGTCCCCGCCTTTGTGGGAACCTCTCTCAGCGCCAACATCTGCGGCGACAGACGTATTCATCACAGCGCCGTGAAAGCTCCCAGCGAAGAAGGACGCGTCGTCCCCAGAGCAAGGGACTGATCGCGACGGCTCGACGAGCCACAAGACGCAAGGAACAATCTCCAAACACACACACGTACACATACACACACGTGTAGCACACACCAATAAATGATTCTTGTTACTTGTTAAAAGAACAGCGAGTGTCATTACATCCTCCCCGCGAGCGACCGATCACGCATAAAAGAGGCAACCGCCCAACAACACGCAACAATAACCCCCAAATACAATAAGTTAAAATGTACAATTTACTGTTTTACAATAAGTTTGCAGCTTTTAGGGTGGTATTTATCATAAAATCATTTAAAACATAATAATTCGTTGCACCATGCACATACAATCATAGACATTTCATGCGCACAATCTGTATAATTTGTTTTATTAACAGAATCTGAAAAACAAACTTCGTTAACGTTTTTAAAAAAAGTTCTTTCATTTGTTATTTGAGATGCAAACCATGCATATTTTAACATATCACAAAAGATTGGTGCGCTTAACTGATTGTGAACTAAAGATTGTATTTTAATAGCATCCTCACGATTGGCTATTTCTCTATTGCTTTTAAGGAGATATGTACAATTTTGTAATTTTTTGATATGCATGAGAAATTTTTGATTGCATGAGAAATTTTAATTTAATTAATAATAAATGAGCATTTTTAAATTCCTTGATTAAGAAAAATATTTATTTAACATACAAATTACTTATTAAAAAATTTGATATAAAATAATTAAAAACGGTTTAAAATTGT
>NW_022639536.1:134914-136852 GCF_010583005.1 Odontomachus brunneus
AAATCTATTATTAACAAAAACTGTTCATTCTTAACATATGGCTGTAATATTTCTTTTAAGAAGTCTTTATAGATATTTGTAGTTAATTTTCCTGACCTTGAACATTTGACGATGACATTACCGACAAATTCGACAACAAGAGCATCAACTTGCTTCTGTATTATTGAACCAAATTTGTCTCCAGTTTCTTGTAAACAGAGAAACACTTTTGGTACAAGCTTTCCTGAACACGTTAATGCATATTGGGCCGTATAGGAATGAGAAATTTTATATAGACTTTTCTTATTAACAAATACAGATTTGACGCCTTTCTGTGCTAATGTCCGATCAATTGTTGACTGATATTGGCAACCAGTTTGATCTGTATTAATTATTAAATCTGGGGAATAATTTTGTAAAAGTGGTTGGATTTGTTTCCTAAATCTATCTGCAACAGCCAAAATTTCGTCCATTCCTGCTGCCTCTTTTTCAGAAACGTATTTGGTAATCCGTCGTTGCCGAATATTATTTCTGCGTTTAAAATCATCAGCCCACGTTTTTCCTGCTGAAAATTTAAATGTGCTGGAGAGGAATTGTTGCGCAGCTGCCATCGCCCATTGTTGTAACGTTCTTGTTGTGACTTGCTCGAATTTTTCTCTAGCTTCTGTAAATCGATCAAGTGTCCAAGAATTGATGGCATACAGTTTGTCAAATCGCGTCTCACCAGATAATACATCTTTTTCCCATCTAATAATAAAAATAAATAGAAAAGCATTATAATTATTTAATGAATAGAATATAATACATAGAATGTGTTAAAAGCATCGTATACGTACTGTTTTAAATCGGAGCGGTGCACTTGGACGCGGTGCATTTGGACACAGCCAATCACAGCACCGTGTGATTAGAGACATTTGTAGGGTCCCTTGGAACAGCGACTTGTGATTGGACTGTGTCCAATTGCCCCGTGTCCAACTGATATACACCCGTTTCAAATCTCTTTTATATTTTAAATAATGTGCTCCTTTTCTCTGTAATGTTTGTAGCGACCAATTAGGATGTTCTTTTGCCATGGCTACAACTTTCTGTTTGTAATCCAAATCTATTGATTTGAATTTTTTTTTCTCCGGAGAATCGATCCACTCTTCCGAAAGTGGAGATGACTGCGATGATGACGACTCTTCTAATGGATACATTGATGCATAATCAATAAAACTGTCATCAATATCTTCTTCATGTGGAAGCACTAATTCTTCCTCCTCAACGAGACGCATATCATTAACCATATCGACGATACGGTTATATATTTCGTGGCCTATAACAGTTGCCTTTTCCATTGAAAGATCTTTCACGGACTCTTCTGGAATATACTCATTTTCTGCAAGCAACTTCTCGCTTATTTTTAAGGCACTTTTTAAGAGCAATTTGTTATTCAATTCTTGTTCTTCTTCCTTCGCACTAGCGCTCGTTGACGGTTCCGGAATATCCATATTGCAAGTAAAAGAGCACGAATATCTTCTGCAAACTATAAATAGCACGTCTAACTCGAAGAACGACTTTGTTGCTACTACCGGTTTGTCCGTTAGACGAGTTTCGTATACCTTCTCAGGTCCCGAACAAAAGACCAAAATTGTTACACTTGGGGACCGTTGTGCGTATAACGATTTATGAAAACTCTAATTTTGACGTTCTTAAAACAGTCATTGTAAATTCTTATTGGAAATATATTTTTTGTGTGCATGAGAAATTTTAATTTAATTAATAATAAATGAGCGTTTTTAAATTCCTTGATTAAGAAAAATATTTATTTAACATACAAATTACTTATTAAAAAATTTGATATATTAGGACCTTAACTTAGTTTCCGCCCAAAAAATACTGAGAAAAAGCATTTATTGTAAAAAATTTATTTAAATTATTTCAATGAAAGTATTTTCCATCACTTTCTACAACTTTTTG
>NW_022639536.1:136862-137460 GCF_010583005.1 Odontomachus brunneus
GATAAAAAATTATTCAGGGAACCGAACCTGCAACCCCGAGCGTAGTAGTCTACGTCTTACCGTGGACACTACGCTGCTAGCTCGAAGATCGCTTTTCCGTAACGGTACTATAGGGATAACAATTTTTCTCGAAATATTTAAAAAAATATTTCTCGAGAATGCCTCAATAGTGGATCCTACGGCTTTACAGGAGTAAATGTATGAGTGCATACTACACACCCATAAAATTTTATTCAAACCGGTGATGAGAGACTGCCGGGTTCCCCTTGTAAGATACAAGAGAAAACAGATTTTGAGAAAACAGATGGCGCACCAATGCAGTGTGTGGTATAAAGATTTGACATTTATGCCATTTTGATGTGCCATCAACAAGTGTCAAACGCGCATGAGTGATAAATTGAAAAAATGTTTGCATAGTGTTGTGTTGCTGTGTTCAATATGTCGAAATTTATACCAAATAAAGAGCATTTGCGGACAGCATTAATTTTTTGTTTTCATTTGAAGAAAACTGCTGCTGAATCATACCGATTACTTCGAGAAGCTTATGGTGAACATGCTCCATCGCAAGATACGTGTGAACGATGGTTTCGGCGTTTCA
>NW_022639536.1:137470-137565 GCF_010583005.1 Odontomachus brunneus
ATTGAAAGATCTTTCACGGACTCTTCTGGAATATACTCATTTTCTGCAAGCAACTTCTCGCTTATTTTTAAGGCACTTTTTAAGAGCAATTTGTT
>NW_022639536.1:137575-148040 GCF_010583005.1 Odontomachus brunneus
ATGATTTCGATGTTGCAAACAAAGAATACGGAAAACCTGCAAAAAGATAAAGATGTGGAGTTACAAGCATTGTTGGACGAAGATGATTTACAAATACAAAAACAACTCGCAGAGCAATTGAACGTTCAACAAGCTCTTTCAAATCGCTTACGAGAGATGGGAAAGATTCAGAAGATCGGCAAATGGGTACCATATGAGTTGAATAAGAGGCAGATGGAGAGGCGCAAAAACACATTTGAAATTTTGCTCGAACGATACAAAAGAAAGTCGTTTTTGCATCGTATCGTTACTGGGGATGAAAAGTGGATTTATTTTGAGAATCCCAAGCGCAAAAAATCATGGGTAGACCCAAGCGCACCATCCACATCGACCGCAAGACCGAATCGCTTTGGCAGGAAGACGATGCTCTGTGTTTGATGGAACCAGAAGTGTGTGGTCTATTATGAGCTGTTAAAGCCTGGTGAAACGGTTAATACCAAACGCTACCAACAACAATTGATCGATTTGAACCGTTCGCTGCTTGAAAAACGAACAGAATACCAAAAGAGGCAACACAAGATCATTTTTCTCCATGACAATGCTCCATCACATACGGCAAAACCGGTTCGCGACACGTTGGAAGCACTCACCTGGGAAGTTCTACCTCATGCGGCTTACTCACCAGACTTGGCTCCTTCTGATTACCACTTGTTTGCATCGATGAGTCACGCACTTGCTGAGCAGCGCTTTGGTTCGTACGAAAATGTGAAAAAATGGCTCGATGAATGGTTCGCGACAAAAGGGGAAGATTTTTACTGGCGTGGTATCTATAAATTGCCCGAAAGATGGAAAAAATGTGTAAGTAGCAATGGAGCATACTTTGAATAAACCTCTTTTTATCATTCTTCCGAATTTAAAGTGTTTTTTTGGAAAAAAATCCGCATTTTATACTTGTACACCTGGTACATGGACCCCGCATAGGCCAGAAAAGTGAACCCAACATGTAGAAAAAGACCATAGACGTAATATACATAGACTCCGTATAAGTCAGAAAAGAGAAGCCAATAGTACAGCCTTTATGTTCTCTGTCTCTTTCTGCACAGACAAAGTGTGCAACAAGATTTAAGTAAGACGTTTACTTGCCAGTCTAGTCGGGGTGCTGTTGCGCTTTATATTATGGAAACGAAAAATGGATGCACGCGCAACAAAAAAGTGACAAAATAGAAAGAAAACTATAGCTCCTCTATTCTCGCTCTCTTTCTAGATGTTGGCTTCACTCTATTAGACGACAGAACATAGGGCATTCGGAGTCTATGTATACTACGTCCATGGCACGACCGTCATTTTCTGTGCCCGCCGCGCAGCAAGGTGGAAATAGAAGGCGTAGCTCCCGAGAATCGGCCGAAATTAACAAACTTTTCCGAGCCCTGTTGTATAGCATCAAAAAGTAAAAGACCCATATTTTTTTATATCGGCTTTCTCGAGGTTTAGGGGTTAAAACAGCCCCTTGAAAAAAATGAACTTTTTCATTTTTAATAATTCCTAAGATATGAGATATATGAAAAAACGTTTCCTACAAAAGTTTTACAGTATTTAATATTCTTTGCAACGGTATACTTCATTTTTTAGATATAAAATTTTTTACTCCTCCCCCGCTCCACTCGTGTTACATCGCAGCGGAATCTACCTTTGTCTCCATATCTTAGATTCTTAGTCACAATAGACCGTCAAAATATCTCGTTTATTTTCTCACTTGTACAGATTAGATAGGATACTTGTAACAACCAAACCAGGTTCTCGGACCACTTTTTCGATAAGAGACACCCTTTTTCTTTCCTTTTCCTCTCTGTTTTTAGCTGTTTTATTCACTTTCAATAATTTTAACGAATAAATACCCGAACATAAACAACTTTTTCAATTAACTAAAGACGATGTTACATATTTATATACTACAAAATATATACTATAAGAAATAATTAAGATAAAAGAAGAATTCAAAAACACAGAAGATAAGTTCCACATAACAAAATAATTAAAAAGGATTTATTGAAATTTCACTTCGATCTATATATAATTAGATAAATCTAGAAATTTAAGTCAAATTTTAGGTTTAAACGTAGGAGAGAGTAGGGCTGACGCGAAGCTCTACTATCTCCTAATAAATATATAAACAAATGCGATAATAGATCCTACGGATTCTGATTGGATGTTAAGAAGACCCTCCTACTAGGAATTGGGTATAAAATGGGAACACCAAGGGCCAGCGAGTCAGTACGGAATTTTTAGCCAGAAGAGACAGTCAGTCAGACAGTACGTCAGAGCAGTACGGAATTTTTAGTCATAAGAGACAGTCAATCAAACAGTACGTCAGAACAGTACGGAATTTTTAGTCAGAAGAGACAGTACGTCAGAATAGTCAGTCGGTCAGAGACGACACCGAACTAAACGGTTAGTTCACCTCGATTTTCTCTTTTCAATTCCAGACCTATAATCGCACTTGTTCTATCCTATAGTATCTCAATGTATTAATTCAATCACCTTAACACTTAGAAATAAATTGTTATATGTTACTTCTTTTGGATTGAAACTAAGTCTCTTTTCCGCTCTAGATAAAATCTCGCATGAAAATTATTCACGAGGAGTAATTATAGTTGTCGCTGCCAATTGCGTGGCCCCAACTATCTCGATTGTCGCTGCCAATAGTGTGGCCCCAATCACACGAACTGTCGTTACCAATAGTGTGGCCCCAGTTCCTCGTAATTATTCCTCAACGAAATTTATTTAATTCTATATGCCTTCGAAAGGTGGGCGACTACAGCGAATTAAGAGACTTAGATATCAGATCAAGGTCGCTCTTTTTTCAAACCAAGACCCGTTTCCATTATTTGAAGAATTAGCAAAACTACTAGATCAATCTCCTCCATCCAATCCTTCATCTATAGCAACCTATATTCTACGTAAGGCAGAATATATCTATTCATTTCCCGACTACAAGTCCATCCCTAAGGATGATCCTCGTCGACTCACCTATAAAATATGCGAATTATTCGGAGTAGAACACCGATGATTCTACCCAGTCCTTTCACCCGTCAACCGGTGAACTAGAAGTAGTGCACAACTTGATCTCCGATCCCCGGGTAAAATGCTTTAATGCATTGACCCAAAATAAGGAGAAATAAAAATTAATCTTATACGTGACGACGCGACGGGACGTCACACTCGTTACTTTCGCAAAATTTTTAAGTTTTTGTAAGGATAAAAATTGTAGAGCATTTAATACCAAATCCGTTCATATATAATAGTAAGAGTTGATCTCTCTTTAATCTTTGGAAAACGACGTAAAATGGATAACATTGTGCTGTAGGCGCTACACTGTCCAAGTAGATGGATGCTGTAAGTAGATATGTTACTATAAGTAGGGGAATATAATAAATTGTAAAAAAATAACACAGACAATTGCGTATATTTAATATATAATGTTTGTTATAGCACAATATTATCACGTCGTTTTCCAACTATTAAAGCGAGACCAACTTTTACTATTATATATATAATATTAAATGCTCTACAATTTTTGTCTTTACAAAAACTTAAAAATTTTGCGAAGGTAACGAGTGGAGAGGAGGAGTAGAAAATTTGACATTTAAAAGCAATGAAATTCGCTCTTGCGTAAGTAAAGAGTATTAAATACTGTAAAACTTTTATAGAAAACATTTTTTTATATACTTCATATCTTAGGAATTATTCCTAATAATATAAAATAAAAAAGTATAATATAAAATCCTATAATATAAAAATAAAAAAGTTAGTTTTTTTCAAAGAGCTATTTTAACTCCTAAATCTCGAAATAATCTAATATAAAAAAATGTGGGTCTTTTACTTTTTGATGCTATTCAATATTCAAAACATCAAAATCGGTGAGGGACAGTTCTGTCAGGTCCCTTGTTAGTCGTGCAAGATTTATTTTATGGTTAAGCTTTAATTAGCTTTAATTTAAAACTTAAGAATTTAAATACAATTGAAATAATAAATATAACTTTAAGAATAAACTTTAAGCTAACCATAAAATAAATTTTCTTAAAAATCTTCTTTCGTGGAATTTTTTATTTAAGATCGAGAATTATAAGAAAACTTAATGGGACATTCTACTTTCTCGGTTCAAAAATAAAATAATTTTTTTATTGTCTCATTCGAAAGTATATACTTTCGAGAATATGCCCCTAAATTTTTAACGAGAAATTCCCAATATTTGCAAAGTTATAAGCCTCATAGCCGATAAGTTTTCTTATAATTCTCGATCTTAAATAAAAAATTCCACGAAAGAAGATTTTTAAGAAAATTTATTTTATGGTTAGCTTAAAGTTTATTCTTAAAGTTATATTTATTATTTCAATTGTATTTAAATTCTTAAGTTTTAAATTAAAGCTAATTAAAGCTTAACCATAAAATAAATCTTGCACGACTAACAAGAGACGTGACAGAACTGTCCCTCACCGATTTTGATGTTTTGAATATTGAATAGCCGACCCACCTCTCGCAAGTAGAAGCGTGCCGCTCCCCTCTCTCGGCGCACTTCTATTATATCTAGTCTCAACCGTCTGCTGTATTATTATTGTAAAAAATACGAATAAGAAATGTTTGCTATTGTACACAATACAACAAACTTATGTATGTAAACTTATGCAAATTATAAATCTTCCTTCAAGAAAGTTAAAAAAATTCGTTTTGCTGTAGAGTATTCAGTTTTCAAACAGTTTTCGAAAGAGATAAATCGTTTGAAAATGGATCGAAAACACGGTAAAGTCAGCGAATCAAGACCCAGCCGTTCTCAAAAAAGAAAATTTGCCGGAAATCAGCACACAAATGAACTCAGTTTGGAGTCTGCAAGTACGTCGGCGAGAAAATAAAAGAATGTGTAGATTTGGGTGTAAATATTGATCCGAATATGAATTATTGTATGTTACAATTTACTCTTGTTTTCACCGCATTACAAGAAATATTGAAGTGTAAAAATTGTAATAGTGATGTGAAATTTTACAAATGTGACGAACGAGGATTAAGTTTTAAAATAAGTGTCGTATGCTCGTGTAATAAAGATATTTTTATTGATTCCTGCCAAAAAAATTGCGAAAGCCTATGAGATTAATAGATAATTCATTTTCGCTATGAGACTAATCGGCGTTGGTTTGCAAGGAATAAATAATTTTAGCGGACTTATAGATTTGAAAGCAGGCTTCAATATCAACACCTACTATAAGTGTATAGATTACATAAAAGTAGCAGTTGACTGTTTTTAGAATCGTTCTTAATAAAGCTGCAGGTGAAGAAAAAAAAAAAAAACAAAGGGAATATTGAAAATGAATTGTCTGTATCGGGAAGCGAATCTTGGTCAAAGTGTGGCTTTACCTCTCTGTTGGGCATCGTTTCTCTCATCGGAAAGTACAGTAACAAAATTCTAGATGTAGTTGTAAAATCAAGCTTTTGCAAGGCCTGTGCTATGTGGAAAGGTAATACAAATATGATCGAATATGCAGCATTTTATGCACACAAGGAAAATTGTATGGCAAATCATGAAGGAAGCGCCGGGAAAATGGAGGTGGATGGTATGCTTGAAATGTTTCAACGTTCGGAAGACTTACATGATGCAAGATATCGGTATTACATTGGAGATGGTGACACAAAAAACCTTCAAAGCTTTATTAGACAAACAGCCTTATGGAGGAGAATTTATTGTTAAAAAAAAGAATGTGTTTTACATCAAAAAAAGAATGTATAGAAGAGCGAAAGAAGTTAAAAAAATTACTAACTCAACAAAATAAGCAAAAACAAAAGGATGCACAAGCAAGTACGAAAAGAAAATCAGAGTCTAAAAAAGTGCAGTTAACAAATAAATTGATGCAGGATTTATTGTTATACTACGGCTTGGCAATACGTCGTCACACAAACTTTATTCAAAATATGAAAAAAGAAATTTGGGCGACTTTTTTCCACAAAATTTCGACGGACGAAGAGCCGCAACATTCGCACTGCCCTGCCAACGCTGACTTTTGGTGTAAATGGCGACAACATGCGGGTATTTTGTGTGATTTCACACATTCATTTCCATTATATGATGACGTTCAAAAAGTGCTAAGGCCCATTTATGAAGAATTAACGGTAGACGAACTTTTGGAATGGTGTTTAGGAAACAACACGCAAAACAACAACGAAAGTTTCAACGCGTGAGTGTGGCATTTAGTTCCTAAACACATTTTTATTGGCCGAAAAATACTGCAAATAACTGCATATACGTCCGCATGTGTATTCAATGAAGGCTTTTGAATTCTTTTGAGAATAATGAAAGTGATGAGAATTACAATTGGACCCGCAGCCGTTCAACTTGCGCACAAGCAGGACGGCCAGCGCATCGGGCAAACCAACCGTCGCAGCACTGACGCCTCTAAGAAAAACAAAATAGCTCACAGGGAAGAGAGAGCCTTTGAGAACGAAGCCTACGAAGAGTATGAAGGCATTTTATATGCAGCAGGCATAATTGATTTGACGTAAGTAGCTTTTATATACAAAAGTTCGATACGAAAAACTTTAAACGCGTTTTTCTCAAAACCACTTTTTTTTACCTGGCGAGCACGATTCCAAAAAAACTATTTGATCAATCGGAATGAAATTTTAACATATTATTCTATATACCAGTGACTATTGCATGAACCACGGGCGTGTTAATTAATCAATATTTTCCCATTTTTCATCATAAAAAGGTGCCATTTTCTCGTATCTAATGTTTGAAAGTCTGCCATTTTAAAATTTTTCACGCAAATTCTTTCTCCGTGGTTCATGCAATAGTGGTTCATATACAAATTAAGATTCTTCTTGTATTTTTTTTACAAATTATTCTAACGACCGCAATCACGTCCGCCAGCGAGCATGAAATGTTTGAAGGCGCTTCCGTAATCGAGAAAAACTCGTATAAATAAACTTATTTAAAAATATGAAAACAATTTTTTTGTCTAATTTAAGGATACAATATATTTTTTGTCTAATTTAAGGATACAATATATTGCCAAAGTTTCAAATTGCTGCGTTATTATTTTCTCATAAAAAAAAAAAATTCTTGAAAATAAGCAAAATTTTTCGATGAGAAAGTAGAATGTCTCCTTAAAAGTTTAATGTTACCTTAGAATTACCCAAAATTTATTACTTTAAAATTACTTTTTCATTCCTTTAAAATACTTAAACACTGTTTTAAAGTCAATCTGGAAATACTTAAAAATTTCTTAGATTAGATAATTTCTTAGATTAGATGTGATATCAAAAATTTAAAAAAATTTTTTAAAAATTACTTTAAAAAAAAAGTATAAAAGAGAATCTAAACGCGTGTGCGTTAGCATTATTTGTCTTTACAAAAAAAGATCGTTATAAATAAATTGCAACAAAAGCTCAGCTAAAAAATATTTAAAAAAATATTATTAAAACAACCATATTCAGATCAATTGTATTCTCGCAAATATATTGAAAAATACAAAACAATTTTATATTTTTTACTAAAATAATTATTACGGAATTAACTCCTGTGTGTTTGACTGTATGTGGAGGGTTTCTTGCGTTAATAATTGATATCCTTTATTCCTCCTTTTCTGCCGAGATACAACCACTTACTACTACTATTTTTACGCATGCGCAACTCTCCTGCTTGGTAGCACCTCATCAACGCCACCACCTCAGAGACACCGCATCAGCGACACTGCCTCAGCGCCACTGCATCTTTCCGTGCTACTACACCTCTAAGTGCTCTTACATTTAGGCGCCAATCTTAAACTAAACGATAAACTTAAAATACAAACACAAAGGGTTTTACTATCTTAACATGCCGCCCGCCTTGACAAATAGGAATATTTTGAATAACTATATAAAAAATGCTCCCTTGGACTGATTTCAATGCTACCTGAACATAACAAGCAGAACTTAATTTTCACATATTGGAGAGATGTTTACAATCGCTCTTTTATAAATACCCTTAGAAGTTCGCAAGGTAACCGTCCTAACCACTCCGTTTTACCGGGATGTATTTTTTTGATTCTAACTAAAATCCACTGGAGAGGTAGAGTTTCGGTATCCTTCAACATGACCAATTGTCCAATCTTAAATTTAGCGTGGCTTTCCGTTTTCCATTTATTTCGCTGCTGACAAATAGATAAGTACTCCTTCTGCCACCGGGACCATAAATGTTGTCTCAGCTGTTCGACGTATTGCCATCTTGATAGTGTATTTCTTGGTACCTCCTCTAGACTCAATTCTGGATAGGATTGCAGGTTTTCTCCTATCAAAAATGACCAGAAGTTAAAGCTCTCAAGTTATCCGGATCTTCCGAAAGTGGCGTCAGAGGCCGCGAGTTCAACATTGCTTCTATTTGCGTCAAGATAGTCGACATCTCTGAGACCGTAAGACAACTTTCACCAATCGTTCGTTTGAGGTGTAACTTCATTGCTCTTACTGCGGCTTCCCAAATACCGCCATAATGTGGAGATCTAGGCGGGATGAAATGCCAGTTTACCCGCTCGTCCACTGCAAACTGTTATACCGCTTCTTGGAACTTGGTTTCTTGAAACATCTGCTGTAACACGCGATCCGCGCCCACGAAATTTTTTCCATTGTCCGAATATATATTTTTTATCTTGCCTCTTCGAGCTATGACTCGTTTCAACGCGGCTATGAATGATTCGGTGGTTAAGTCCTCCACTAACTCTATGTGCACGGCTTTGGTTACCATGCACACAAATATGGCCACGTACGACTTATATTTTTTGCTATTTTTTCGATCTCTTATATAGAAAGGTCCGCAGTAGTCGACACCTGAATTGCTGAAGGGTCTAGCTATGTTGACCCTTACTGATAGTAACTCGCCCATTATTTGTCAACTGGGTTTGGGACTTGCCTTCCGACATTTCACACAATTGCGTAAAATTTCCTTAACTCGGCTCCTAGCAAATATAGGCCAGAATTCTTCCCTTATAGAATTCGTCGTCGCTTGGGCTCCCGCGTGGAGCAGTTTCTCGTGATAGTGTAAGATTATCAATGAGGTGAAATAATGTGAGACTGGTAGTAGGACGAGATGTTTAACTTCTTCAGGTAGTACTGCATGCTTTAACCTTCCTCCTACTCTCAATACTTCTTCTTCGTCAAGATATGGACACAGTGCAATCAGTCTTGAAGTGCGAAGAATCGCGTTATTTCTCAACGCCTTTATTTCTTCTTCAAATACTTCAGCTTGCACTAATTTAACTATCACACATTTTGCCTTGTTAATTTCGACATTGGTTATCGGCCCTAACTCTCGCTTCACTGTTTTACATTTAACATTTACACTAAATCTTAATACATATGCTGTCACTCTTAATAGCTTATTGAAAGAAGAGAATCGCTTATAGTCTATAATCGGTCTCTCAGTTATAGCCGCTGCTATCACTACTTTCTTTCGTTCTTCCGGAGCGTTAATTGATAATTCCTCATCCTCTTTTGGCCAGCTATTCTCATTTTCTTTTAACCATTTAGGTCCCTCCCACCATTCGTTTGCGTGAATTAACTGTTCCGGAGTAGTCAGGAGTTGTGGCATCTGGGTCTGGATTGGGACGAATCAGTCCCTATGCACATCCATAGAACCTGGGAGCAAATAAAATCAACTATAGGTTTGTTGAATTCCTTAAAAATACCGAGATTAATATCATTAGGGGAGGCCAACACACACACACAACTCAGATTCAGATACACGGGTTTTGCGATGCCAGTGAGAAGGCGTATGGAGCTTGCATGTATGTCTCGATATCAAGTCCGCCGGATTGTTCTTGGACCTTATATGCCGCCATTCTGAGGGTGAAGATTTATCGTGAATTTCACCTACTCTATTGGCTACGAAAGCTTGCCTTCTTCTAGAAGGAGAGCCTATCCACGTCAATACTATCTTGGAATCCGTCCAATAAAGCCCTTTGTATACTCTTAACTTTAGACTACTTATCACGCGTTCCATTAAGTTGACTAATAACACCGCCCCGCATAACTCTAATCTAGGCAACGATATGCTTTTCATAGGTGCTACTCTTGACTTGGAACAAACTAAGGATACGAATATTTCGCCTTGCTGATTTTGTTCCCGTACATACACGCAAGCTCCATACGCCTTCTCACTGGCGTCGCAAAACCCGTGTATCTGAATCTGAGTGTGTGTGTTGGCCTCCCCTAATGATATTAATCTCGGTATTTTTAAGGAATTCAACAAACCTATAGTTGATTTTATTTGCTCCCAGGTTCTATGGATGTGCATAGGGACTGATTCGTCCCAATCCAGACCCAGATGCCACAACTCCTGACTACTCCGGAACAGTTAATTCACGCAAACGAATGGTGGGAGGGACCTAAATGGTTAAAAGAAAATGAGAATAGCTGGCCAAAAGAGGATGAGGAATTATCAATTAACGCTCCGGAAGAACGAAAGAAA
>NW_022639536.1:148050-148161 GCF_010583005.1 Odontomachus brunneus
ATTATAATTGTGAGTCATTGTTAATGAAGAATTTATATTTCCTGCGACGGTACTCGCGAGCGGAACTTATCGCGAGCGACGGCAAACAGTCACCTGTTCGCCTCGTCGTCA
>NW_022639536.1:148171-150326 GCF_010583005.1 Odontomachus brunneus
TTCCATTTATGTAATTCAAACCCTCCTTTTGCTAATAATCCAATTAACTCTTTCTTTAATTTTACGATTTCATTTTCTGTATTTGCAGCCGTTAATAGATCGTCCATATAGAAATCGTTATGAACTACTTCCGCCACTTTAGGATAATTTTCCCTTTCGATTTCTGCTAATCTTTGTAAACATTTGACTGCTAGAAAAGAGGCAGGCTTTGTACCATAGGTGACAGTTAATAATTAAAATTCTTCTATTTCGGAGCAAGAATTTTCTCGCCACAAAATGCTTTGCAATGTTGTCTGTTCCTCATGTATCAATATCTGTCTATACATTTTTGTGACATCGGCGCACAGAACATATCTGAAACATCGAAACTTTATAAGTAAATTGAACAGATCTGCTTGTATTACTGGTCCTTTATATAAGGCGTCGTTTAATGATTTCCCCATGGAGTATCGGCTAGATGCATCGAAAACTACTCTAGTCTTTGTGGTTTTACGGTCTGCCTTTATAACAGCGTGATGTGGTAGGAAAACCCTTAACTTGGTTTCCTCTTGCTTATCTACTCGCTTCATATGTCCTAAATGAAGGTATTCTTGCATAAATTTTATATAGTCCTTTCTAAACTCCGGATCTTTAGCGAACCTTTTCTCTAAACTCAAAATTCTCTTTAACGCTACCTCTCTCGAATTGTGTAATAAACTTATGATTTCTTCCTTGACCGATGATTTCTTCTAACTTTACTACGAATCTGCCATCTAATTTGCGACTATAAGTCTCATTGAAAGTCTCGCTTGCCACAATAATCCTCTTCGGGTTCCTTAAGTTTTCCTTTCGGAATATTTTCTATCTCCCAAAACCTACGCATTGTTTCAGTTAATTCTTCGGTTACGCTTAAATTGCAACTCGTTCGCGTTATGTTCTTTATGTTAGAACCTCCAATGGATCCTGTCACCAACCATCCTAACAATGACTTTTGTAGTACGGGTTTATGCTTCCCTAACTTTATTTGACCAACACAAATTATTAGGTGGTAAACTTAGTTCCTGCGGCTCACAGTTAGATGACGTTAGTTGTAGGTGTAATTTATTTTGACATCTGAAACTGGCTGCATTTTAGAGGTTAGACATTTGTCAATAAAATTCAGTGCGAAGAGATTCATTTAAGCGAGCAGTGCTATTTTTTCTTTTGATTAAATATGGAACGTGATAAGTTGTTTTTTCGACATGTGCTGCTTCATTACTTTGACTTGAAAAAAACTGCAGCTGCAGCTCATAAATTGCTTTTCGAAGCTTATGGCAATTATGCTCCATCGGAAAGAACATGCCAAGTATGGTTTCAGCGATTTAAGAGTGGTGATTTTGATGTCAATGATAAAGAACGCTCAGGCCAACCGAAAAAGTTTGAAGACACCGATTTGCAGGCATTATTGGACGAAAACTCTACTCAAACGCTCCAAGAATTGTCTGCAGCATTAAATGTTACTCCGATGGCTGTTTCCAAACGTCTACATGCAATGGGAAAAATTCAAAAGGAGGGAAAATGGGTACCACACGAATTAACCGCAAATGCCATTGCGAATCGCTTAAACATCTCTATTTCTCTGCTCGCCAGGCAGAAAAAGAAGAGTTTTTTGTGGCGCATAGTGACTGGCGATGAAAAATGGATATACTTCGATAATCCTAAACGAAGAAAATCATGGGTAGACCCTGGCCAACCATCGACATCCACACCAAAGAGAAATATTCATGGCCACAAAGCAATGCTTTGCATTTGGTGGGATATGCACGGCGTCGTTTATTATGAGCTACTCAGACCGAACGAAAGTATCACGGGGGATCGATATCAATCACAATTAAACCGTCTGAATGAAGCATTGTTGGAAAAAAGGCCAGCAGTAGCCAGCAATCGACGTAAAGTCATGCTTTTGCACGACAACGCTCGACCACAAGTTGCCAAAGCCGTCAAAGAAACACTGATGCAGCTCTAGTGGGAAGTTCTCCCGCACCCAGCGTATTCACCAGACTTAGCTCCTTCGGACTATTACTTGTTCCGGTCGATGCAGCACGGCTTGGTGGATACACACTTCAGAAATTACGAGGATGTGCGAAAATGGATCGACGAATGGATTGCATCAAAAGACCAATCGTTCTATCGTCGC
>NW_022639536.1:150499-151606 GCF_010583005.1 Odontomachus brunneus
TAACTCCCAGAATCTTTCCGCACCAATTAATAAATCAATTTTAGCTGGTATGTTGAAATGAGGATCCGCTAATTTAATATTTTTCGGTAATTCCAACTTATCTGCATCAATTGCTACTGCTGGTAGCTTTTGAGTGATTTTAGGCAACACGATACAAACTAGTTCCATGCCAAAAGTACCGAAACGGGAAGTTAAATTTAAGTTTACGGATTTGGTAGCCTGTGATACACGTCTGTTAATCCCCGTAATTTCTACTTGCTCGTCTAAGCTTTCAAATTTAGTTTCTTAACAAATTCTTCAGTGACGAAGTTAGATTGAGAACCGTTATCTAATAATACTCTCCCTTCGACGTAATGATCTTTAGAATTTCTCACGCTAATCAGGGCAGTGGACAGTAGTACTTGGCTAGTTTTTATTATTTCTGTCGCTTACGAGTATGTACAGACTGTATTAACCGTTTTGTTCGAGCTAACTTCTTGACTTACGTTTTGATTACTATCTCATCGTTCTTTTCCTTTAATGACTCGCGATCCTCGTGTAATAAGGTACTGTGTTTTTTCGAACATTTTTTGCATCCGCTAGTTAAACAATCTTTGGCAATATGCTTATCCTTTAAGCAGTTTAAACATAGTTTCTTAGTTTTCACATTCTTTAAACGTTCCGCGGTGGAAAGTTCCTTGAGAGATTTGCATTGGTATATCTGGTGGTCACCGTTACAATACATACATCTAACGCTCGTCATCGCGGCATGAGACGTCGTTGACTTTCCTTTGCTGATTTGACGCGAAGTAGTATTGGGCTGCGTGGATGGGCTTCTCCTTGCTACTGCTTCTAACATTTGGCATCTTCGGATAAGAAAATCAATTAACTCCCGAAAGGTCGGCATTTGTCGTACTTCGATACTAGTTTCCCACTCTTTCATGGTTGCAAAATCTAACTTGCTAGTTATTATATAGACTAACAAGTTGTCCCATTGGCTTGTAGGATGTCCTAAGGCAGTTAACGCTCTTGTATGCTTTAATATACCATCTAAAATACTTCGCAAGGTCGCACTGTTTTCTCTTCTCAGTGCAGGTAGCTCGAATATCGCCTTGATGTGTTCTTGCA
>NW_022639536.1:151616-151829 GCF_010583005.1 Odontomachus brunneus
GACCAAAATCGGCCTAGGTATGTTGGAGGGGGAATGAAAATTAGGGGACCAACTACCCCTAAAGTGACCAATTTTTTGCTACAAAAAATCAGTTTTAATCTAATCGAAGTGAAATCTATTAAAACTTTATAAGGAAAGCTAATTAAGGAACATGTATTTTTTGTTTTTTTTTTATATATAAATATTTGGGGGGGGTAAATAACCCCTATATTG
>NW_022639536.1:151839-151998 GCF_010583005.1 Odontomachus brunneus
CTTTCCGCCGCTTCACCCTTCACTGCAGATTTCAAATAATGGAATTTCTGAATTTCACAACAATGACGTATTTGAGTGTATCAGCGCATTAAAAGTGTTAAAAAAGGAATACCACTCTTCGTAATCACCCGAAAAGGTGGGCAAATCAATTTTAGGTAA
>NW_022639536.1:152008-152459 GCF_010583005.1 Odontomachus brunneus
TTCAACATGGATCCAATATGGCGGACGAAAACTAAAAATTACTTGAATAGGCAGTAACTCGACATGCGACTTTCAAAATACAATAAAATCAACTTATGACATTTATTGTTAATTATGTGAAGTGAATGAAACATGTTAAAAATATTAATTGTTTATAACCGCCGGCGTTAGCGTCACCCGAGATGTACCGCACGGAGGTCGCACGGTCGGATTTACATCTCTTCGGGGTGCTTGATTAGAATGAGTCTCTTTGCTTCTTACTATTTTCTGTAAGTGTGTCAGAACACGATTCATTGTTAAAACGCTTATGTACAGGTAACGAAAGATTTTTTTTGTTATATCAATTTTATTATTTTTTTGTCGTTTTAATTTTATTTTTTTGTGTTCTTATTTTATTTATTTTTTTTTTATTATTACTGTTATTTTATAAATGGCTGATTTGACGATTAAA
>NW_022639536.1:152469-152849 GCF_010583005.1 Odontomachus brunneus
CTGAGTTTGGCTCTATAGACCTTATAAAATTCTCTACTCGTGTAAAACCAGCCTTGGCTACTCTCTTTTTTTGTTTAATTTTCATTAATTCGGCGTTTTGCGGCATTTTCGTTATGCTTTTTACCACCCTAACAGATTGCACTTAGAGATAATACATTACAAGTCTTTTAACGCAAAGTTTCCCTTGTGCTTGCGTCGCTGTATCAGAATTATCGATACCAAGATGGCTTCGCCTTGTGCAGTAAAGGCGTGCTTCACTTGTGATGCTGGACTCGTCCGTGCTTCGTGAGGACTCCCTTTCGGATTTGCTAACAAGCTTGCTCACACCGTAGACCTCGCGTGAACAATCGACCTTGGCCAGAAGTTCCCCCTTATGCTTT
>NW_022639536.1:152863-153321 GCF_010583005.1 Odontomachus brunneus
ATTTAGAGGCAAGTACATGGACATTTTCAGGAGTGAATAAATTCTTTTTTATTCTCGGGCCGAATATACCATCTTTTTCTTGGAGTACAATTAACAACGGAGATAATAAAGTACCATTAGCAGAAATAAGAGGTTGAATAGTGTAACTGTGAGTCATCGAATTTAAAGATTGCGCCAGTGCTTCGATTTTTAGTTCTCCTTTAAATGACAGAGTGCGGCCAGTATGCATTTCCAAATTAAATCCACACTGATCACTATTAAATATATTACATTCCCCTACTTCTGAAATAAGTCTGCTTATATCATCAACGAATTCTGTAGCTTGTTCTTTAAGTTTAACTTCATCAAGTACAGATTTTTGCGTTATAAACTTATTAACTTTTCTTGACACAATCTTGTACTTTGTTTTAAAAGTGTGAAGCCATTTCGATGATGCTGTGAATGAATCAGGGGAAAGT
>NW_022639536.1:153331-154185 GCF_010583005.1 Odontomachus brunneus
CCGAATATACCATCTTTTTCTTGGAGTACAATTAACAACGGAGATAATAAAGTACCATTAGCAGAAATAAGAGGTTGAATAGTGTAACTGTGAGTCATCGAATTTAAAGATTGCGCCAGTGCTTCGATTTTTAGTTCTCCTTTAAATGACAAAGTGCGCCCAGTATGCATCTCCAAATTAAATCCAGACTGAGCAGTATTAAATATATTACATTCCCCTACTTCTGAAATAAGTCTGCTTATATCATCAACGAATTCTGTAGCTTGTTCTTTAAGTTTAACTTCATCAAGTACAGATTTTTGCGTTATAAACTTATTAACTTTTCTTGACACAATCTTGTACTTTGTAAAGTGTGAAGCCATTTCGATAATGCTGTGAATGAATCAGGTGAAAGTGAAAAGTCATCTCGAGCTTTTAAAGCCCATCTACGAATATCAACATCGTGAATGGTTATTGACTTTTCAACCGCTTCTTTAAATTGGGATATAACATATTCAGAAATTTTCTTCAATTTCTCATTCCTAGTTCCACCTTTTTCAAGTTGAGCTTCCCAACGATATAACTGACGCTTTGATTTTAATCGCTTAAATTTACTTTGAACGTTTTCAAATTTCACTTTTTTTTTTCCTGATTTCCAATATTCAATGACTTTTCGTTTATATTTATCATCAACTTCATCAACTTTGGAAGAGTCTAACTGTAAGTCAGAAGATGTTTCATCCTCAAAATCAGAAATGTCGTCATCTTTGATTAAAATAGGATCTTGAATATCATTTTCATCTTAAAAAATTAAGGTTTCATGTGTTTCTACAAAAAAGGCATAATTCATTGAATCTTTTATTAGAGTTTCTAAT
>NW_022639536.1:154195-154562 GCF_010583005.1 Odontomachus brunneus
CAAATAAACCTACGGAAATGTCACTCTCAGATTTTTCTGAAATTTGGATATGTTATAATATATAAAAAAGGACACGAATTTTTTTCGTGTAACGTAAGGGACACGAATTTTTTTTTTAGTGGCGGAAAAACATATTTAGGCTGTGAAACGACCCTCCCAAAATAGGGGGTAAAATGGAGAAATTGCGATATCATTGAGATCAGTGAAGCGATCTTAATGATTTTTGGTATGAAAGTATCTTTTGATAGAAGACCAAAATCGGCCTAGGTATGTTGGAGGGGGAATGAAAATTAGGGGACCAACTACCCCTAAAGTGACCAATTTTTTGCTACAAAAAATCAGTTTTAATCTAATCGAAGTGAAATCT
>NW_022639536.1:154572-154815 GCF_010583005.1 Odontomachus brunneus
GGTGGGAGGCCGAGATCTATAGTGGCGCGGCGTAATTGATGGAAAAGGAAATTCTCCGCCGTTCGGTATCACTGTCCGCTATGAATCCAAAAAATATTATACGGCTTTTGCAAGAAGCGTTTGATCAACCGCAGTATGATTTTGAATCTGCTGTAAACGACGATGAGAGGACTTTTAGTTTTCAATTAGAAACTCTAATAAAAGATTCAATGAATTATGCCTTTTTTGTAGAAACACATGAAA
>NW_022639536.1:154825-154995 GCF_010583005.1 Odontomachus brunneus
AGGACTTTTAGTTTTCAATTAGAAACTCTAATAAAAGATTCAATGAATTATGTCTTTTTTGTATTAGGTGCGCACCTAAGTTCTCGCTGTTTTTTTTTTTTTTATAAAAATGCAACTTTATTGTGAAAAAATGGTTACAAATGAATCATTCAAAGTATTGCCCATCGCTA
>NW_022639536.1:155463-155704 GCF_010583005.1 Odontomachus brunneus
TGCAATCGCTTGGAAATGGCTTGGCGGGTAACTCCTAATGCTGAAGCAAGCTGTTCTTGCGTTTGGCACGGATCCTCATCGAGCAATGCCTCCATTCAGCGTCTGCGAAGGTTTTTGGCCTTCCTTCACGCGGACGGTCGTCAACATCGAAATCACTGTCTTTGAAGCGACGAAACCAATCACGGCACGTTGTTTCACTTAGAGCAGCATCTCCGTAAACTTTTTGGAGCTCTCGATGCGC
>NW_022639536.1:155974-157347 GCF_010583005.1 Odontomachus brunneus
AAAAGTGAAATTTGAAAACGTTCAAAGTAAATTTAAGCGATTAAAATCAAAGCGTCAGTTATATCGTTGGGAAGCTCAACTTGAAAAAGGTGGAACTAGGAATGAGAAATTGAAGAAAATTTCTGAATATGTTATATCCCAATTTAAAGAAGCGGTTGAAAAGTCAATAACCTTTCACGATGTTGATATTCGTAGATGGACTTTAAAAGCTCGAGATGACTTTTCACTTTCCCCTGATTCATTCACAGCATCATCGAAATGGCTTCACACTTTACAAAGTACAAGATTGTGTCAAGAAAAGTTAATAAGTTTATAACGCAAAAATCTGTGCTTGATGAAGTTAAACTTAAAGAACAAGCTACAGAATTCGTTGATGATATAAGCAGACTTATTTCAGAAGTAGGGGAATGTAATATATTTAATAGTGATCAGTCTGGATTTAATTTGGAGATGCATACTGGCCGCACTCTGTCATTTAAAGGAGAACTAAAAATTGAAGCACTGGCGCAATCTTTAAATTCGATGACTCACAGTTACACTATTCAACCTTTTATTTCTGCTAATGGTACTTTATTATCTCCGTTGTTAATTGTACTCCAAGAAAAAGATGGTATATTCGGCCCGAGAATAAAAAAGAATTTAATCACTCCTGAAAATGTCCATGTACTTGCCTCTAAATTAGGTAAACTAACGTCAAACCTAGTCCAAGAATGGTTTAAAGAGGTTTTCCTGCCATCAACTGATAATGAATGTATTCTATTGTTAGATTCTTGGAGTGGACAGAATTCACAAATGCTTAATACTTTATCAACGTCTGAAAAATCCATTCTAATTAAAATCATTCCTGCTGATACAACGGGGATGATTCAACCCCTAGATGTCTTTTTCTTTCGACATTGGAAGAATTTTGTTAGGTATTTTTCAGATAATTTCATTTTTCACAACTATCAATATGACATACATTTGCACCATCGAAATAACGTCATTAAACTGCAATCGCTGATACACAATCAGTTTGCTTTTCCTCGATTACAAAATCTCATTAAATACTCATGGTATAAAAGTGGTTATATAAAAGAAAAACCGTTCGAATTTGATAACCCTGTTGATTTCTGTTTTAAAAATTGGGAGACATCTTGCGGGTTCTGCAATGTGTGTGCAGTAATAAGATGTGCAAAAAATCTTTGTGCATAATACATTTTTTTAACGAATATCATGTATGCAAAATTTTCAAAAAATGATTTAATCGTCAAATCAGCCATTTATAAAATAACAGTAATAATAAAAAAATAAATGAAATAAAAACACAAAGAAATAAAATTAAAACGACAAAAAAATAATAAAATTGAAATAACAAAAAAAAATCTTTCGTT
>NW_022639536.1:157357-157941 GCF_010583005.1 Odontomachus brunneus
ATATAATAATAAGTAATAATAATAAATAATAATAATAATAAATAATAATAAATATAATAATAAGTAATAATAATAAAAAAAATAAATGAAATAAAAACAAAAAAAAAATAAAATTAAAACAAAAAAAAAAATAATAAAATTGAAATAACAAAAAAAATCTTTCGTTACCTGTACATAAACGTTCTAACAATGAATCGTGTTCTGACACGCTTACAGAAAATAGTGAGAAGCACGGGGACTCACTCTAATCAAGCACCCCGAAAAGATGTAAATCCGACCGTGCGACCTCCGCGCGGTACATCTCGGGTGACGCTAACGCCGGCGGTTATAAACAATTAATATTTTTAACATGTTTCATTTACTTCACATAATTAACAATAAATGTCATAAGTTGATTTTATTGTATTTTTAAAGTCGCATGTCGAGTTACTGCTTATTCAACTAATTTTTACAGTTTTCGTCCGCCATATTGGATCCGCCATATTGAATTTTGAAAATCTGATTTCAGATTCGGATTCAGCGACTTCAAAAACCAATATATTAAAAAGATCGAACAGTTCAAAAATATAGTTTCACAAGGTGTT
>NW_022639536.1:157951-159109 GCF_010583005.1 Odontomachus brunneus
CCATATTGGATCCGCCATATTGAATTTTGAAAATCTGATTTCAGATTCGGATTCAGCGACTTCAAAAACCAATATATTAAAAAGATCGAACAGTTCAAAAATATAGTTTCATAAGGTGTTTCATGCGCAATGTCAAACGAGCGCGGCAATATAGGAGTTATTTACCCCCCCAAATATTTATATAAAAAAAAAACAAAAAATACATGTTCCTTAATTAGTTTTTCTTTTGAAGTTTTAATAGATTTCACTTTGATTAGATCAAAACTGATTTTTTGTAGCAAAAAATTGGTCACTTTAGGGGTAGTTGGCTCCCTAATTTTCACTCCTCCTCCAACATACCTAAGCCGATTTTCGTCTTCTATCAAAAGATACTTTCATACCAAAAATCATTAAGATCGCTTCACTGATCTCAAAGATATATCAATTTTTCCATTTTACCCCCTATTTTGGGAGAGTCGTTTCACACCCTAAATTTGTTTTTCCGCCGCTAAAAGAAAATACGTGTCCCTTACTTTTTCATGTATTATAACATATCCAAATTTCAGAAAAATCGGAGAGTGACACTTTCGTAGGTTTACTTGTAAGTGCTCTTACATTTAGGCGCCAATCTTAAACTAAACGATAAACTTAAAATACAAACACAAAGGGTTTTACTATTTTAACAATAATGATATCAAGAGGTTTACGCCGAGTACGAATGATTAATCATTTCAGTTTTTACTTTTATAAACATATGTGGTTTTGGCTATATTTAATATATTTATAAATTAAATATATTATTAATATATTAGTAACATATTATTAAATAAAAAATAAAATAATTAGAGAAATACAATAATGTTGAAAAAATTATAATAACGTACAATAATGTTGAAAAAAATTATATGAATTTACACAAAAAGCTCTTTGCGTGCCTTTTTTTATAGGAAAACGGTTTACCTTATTTCAATAATTATCAAAATATTATATTGATTATCGATGTAATATTAAAAAAAAGCACGACAAGTGCTTTTTGTGTAAGTTATTATAATTTTTTTCAACATTATTATACGTTATTATAATTTTTTCAACATTATTGTATTTCTCTAATTATTTTATTTTTTATTTAATAATATGTTACTAATATATTAATAATATATTTAATTTATAAATATATTA
>NW_022639536.1:159119-170786 GCF_010583005.1 Odontomachus brunneus
AATTTTTTCAACATTATTGTATTTCTCTAATTATTTTATTTTTTATTTAATAATATGTTACTAATATATTAATAATATATTTAATTTACAAATATATTATATAGCCAAAACCACATATGTTTATAAAAGTAAAAACTGAAATGATTAATCATTCGTACTTGGCGTAAACCTCTTGAATCATTATTTTTGTAGAAAGTATAAAATTGTCTATTTTTCAATAGATTTGCGAGAATACAATTGACCTGAATAAGGTTGTTTTAATAATATTTTTTTAAATATCTTTTAGCTGAGCTTTTGTTGTAATTTATTTATAACGATCCTTTTTTGTAAAGACAAATAATGCTAACACACGTGCACTTAGCTTCCTTTTTATACTTTTTTTTTTTAAAGTATATAAATTATTTTAGATGAGTTTTTTACATATTTTAAATTACCTTTCTACAAAAGTAATGATTTTAAAAGGTTTACGCCAACTACGAATGATTCATCATTTCAATTTTTACTTTTATAAACATATATGGTTTTGGCTATATAATTTAGATCTTGAAAAGTTATCTAGTCATTACTATCTAGCTACTAGGCTTGAAATTTAGTAGATACATTTTTGCTCGGGTATCTAATCTTAGTACGAAGCCAGTACCAATAATACAGTTTTTTTATATTAGACTCAGTACTGAGTTAGTACTAAAACCGGACATCCGCTTTTCAGTATCGGGCCATTTTTCTGTACTGGCGAAACATATACGATTCCTATTTGGATACATAAAATATGGCAATTTACTTTAATAAGGTAAAACATTTTAGGAAAATGCCAGTTTGTAAAATATAATTTCAAAAAGTGATTTTTGAATTGATTTATTTTACCTTTATGTATCATAAAATGATATTTAATATTCTTTTTATATTAACCATTCTCTCTTTTAGTCCGCGCACGTGCATATAACAGATATTTAACAATTTCAAAAACTCTTTCTGTGCCAGTTTTTATTTTTGATGAGTAATTCTAATTGTCTTTGATTAATTTTGCAGAAATTACTTACAGCGTTACTCGCTATTTATTGAAGAAAGTAACTCATTGCTCGTTACTCATTGAAAAAAGTAACTTGTTACCGTTATTGTTGCTCAAGAAGTAATAAATAGTTACAATCTCTGTTACTTTTTCCATTAAGCTTTGAATATTTTTCTTAGTAGTTGCTTCTACCTACTCTATATATATGTACTTTATATGTGCAAAGTAATGATAAAAATAAATGTTTTACGTGATTGAACAATAAGATATTTTACTCGAAAAGTAAATGTACAAAACTCAAAAATATCTAATAGAAGGAAGAAAGGACACTAACGGTGATTCTCGATCAAAATATCTCTGATATGAATAACACAAACATCCCAGTAAGCAAGAAATCATTAATACAAGGTTACTACAATGATATTCAAGAACCTGTAATATTGTCAAATATGTAGTATTTAATATCATTATGAACATGCTTTGACCGCGATTTGGAAGTTTCAATAGTATTGACATAGGGTTGCCATAACGTTTTAATCATCAAAAATATTTTTAAGATGTTGCATTGATCTCAAATAAATGTTAAAGTAACATTTGAAAATATATTTTTTGTAATGTTTTTAAAATGTTTAAACAACATTCAGAAAAATCATATCGCAAAATAACATGTGAAAAATATAAATGCAATATTATTAAAAAATATCCAAACAATGTACATGAAGACAACGTTTCTAAACGTTAATTTAATGTTCCTTGCTTACTGGAATAGATGCTTCTTCATAACATAAAAGTTTGATATTTATTAAAGAACAACTTTCTCAATAATAATTGATGCAATTGTACGTTCTCAGAGATATAATTTACTTTGAGGATGAATTCTTTGATATTTCATATGTTTAAATTATGTTTGTTAATATGTACCTTATAAAATTAACTTAGGTAAGTTATAAATCACATAAACAAAAATTAACTTAATTAGAAGTTAATTAGAACTTAATTAAAAATTAAGGTAAAATTAAATAAACTTGTTAAAATTAAAAGTAAATTTTAAAAAGTTGCATATATATTTCATTTTGCATAATTAACTTTTCAATCGTATATTAAATTTGTATGAAAAAAATAGAAAATAACCTTTTGTAAAAAAATATCGACGGTTTTGTATTCAGAATTCTATTGACATTCAAAGAGACAAAAAAGCACTGACATTCAGGGAGACAAAAAAGATTTTGCTGAAATTACTTTTGTTATTATTATTTTATTGATCTATAAATGTTTATTTGATTGGTTACGACGTTGTGTTAGAGATTTATTATCTAGTTTTAGAAAAGGTATCACACTGGTTACGCGACATTATGCCGAAAACTAGATGGGGAATATATTGGTACCAACGAAACCCTTGGGTAGCAGAACATTAATTCTGTGAATTGGCAACACTATTGAAGTTGTAAATCTCCATGAGTTCGCGGATAAGCAATGGCGTAGGGACACTAAAGTTAGGTGCTCCCAGCCATATATTGAAGTCTTGAATGAGTCGCGCGTGTGTGTGTGTGTGTGTGTGTGTGTGTGTGCGTGTGTGTGTGTGTGTGTGTGTGTGTATATATATAAAATAAACAGTGTAGAACGAAAGTGCACAGAGACATTTAATTAAAATTAAAAAATAAATAAATAAATAAAAATAACACGAATAAATAAAAATAAAGTGCATAGAAAAGAATAAGGTGAAAAATATAAGAGGATACATTATTATATTAAACGTAATTATACACTATTAATGTTTCACTTTTCAGAATTTTGGTGTACCTTAATAGATATTATGATAATTATGCAGTATAGGGGACCCACCTCCGATAACCTTGACCTTGATATATATTATCAAGGACACCCTCCTGAGTAACCTTCAGAAGGTTTTAGCCGTCGCTCGTTATTCGTTAAAAAGTTATTAACAAAAGAAGTTGCATAAAATGAATATAATTTTTGGATACTGTGGTTGCGTTAGTTTCGCGTTCACGAGATCTTAGCCTTATATTATTGCGCTCGCAGTGGGAAGGTACACGTAAGAATTGTACTCCGTTACGGAAACAAGAACATTTTTATTTGGAGTACAGATGGGGTGTGTGTGTCTGTATGTATGTGTATTATTCTGTTGTCGAGGTTCCTTTCCAGGGCCGGATCCTTGGAAGTCGTTTTGTCTTTCGGAAGGTTCCGTGTAATGCGGGCTTTTTCGGCGAGCCGGCGTGGGCTCGAAACTTTCTTGGCCGTGCGAGCTTGCGTGGGGACACCGAATGTCTGACGCTGCTGACGCGTGGATTTGGGTTTTTCGGTGCTGTCGGGATCTTGGAGACGCCTGGTGCGAATGTCGGCTTCCTGGGCGACGTCTGCGTGGCTTGGTGAGTCTGAGCCGGGGACGACACCTTCTTTGGTGGAGACAAGTACCGGGGTGAGAGCGGTCGGCGGGCTCTCACGTCCCAAGTTGTGAGCCTCTCCAGTGGTGGTCGGGTGCACCTAACTGGAGGGAGGCACAAGGGTGTCAGTCTCCATGGATGGAGTGTTTCCGCTACCTCTCCTCCTGGGCCCTCGTTCTGTGTTAACGCGGGCCGCCTGGGTGATACCCCGGTGCGTGGTCGCTTCCGTCGAGATGGTGTGCGGGGTATACGTGTTGGAGACGGCGTCGTCGGCAGGGAGGACCAGGAGGAAGCCGGAGAGCCGAGCTCGGGTCCTACGGGTTTCCTGTCAGCATCTTCTTCGCTGTCGCTCCCGAACAACTCGCGATATTGTTCGCGGAGCTGTAGTCGGGCGGTATTTCTAGCCTCGCCCTGAGGCTGTCTCTTGTCGGGCTTCAGGATGCCGCCCTAGGACTCGTATGGCTGGCGAGTTTTCTCCTTAGAGGAGAGTTGGCTCTTACTTGCCTTTCTGCTCTTGTTGATCTCTAGATCGTTCCTCGGTGGAGGTCGAGAGCGGAGTCTGCTGTTCCGGCGTTTTCGTCCGCTATTTATACTCCCGTTCTTTAACTGTGTTTACTATCGGTGAGCTTTACATTTCTTCGAAAATCGCGAGGCTCGCGATTCTTCGAATTTATGTAGGTCCCGCGTTTCCGCGAATTCGTCGCGGACTTGCGTTTACCGTTGCTCCTCTTCGGGAATCGCAAGGCTCGCGATTTTCCGAATTCGTGCAGGTCCGCGCTTCCACGAATTCATCGCGGGCTCGCGCTTATCGCACTCCCGCCGCGTTTCTCGGAAACGCGTCGCGAGCCTCGCGGTTCCTGGAAGGACGGTGTGTACGGTGCGCTCCGAAAGTGTCCCTTTAAATAGGAGCGATGCACCTTGCGTGGAGTCTCGCTCTCTGAGACGCCACAGATACTGTATATACAAAAACGATACTGTGCACCGTTAACGAGCAATATCGAATAATAACTACAATATCGAACGACTAGCGGGGGGCTGCGCCCCCCGCACCCCCCCTCAAAACTAACCTAACCTACCTATCGTCACATTAACCGTCAGTCATTGTTTATTAAAGTGTTCAACTTTTGTGTTAATGTGACGATAAGTTAGGTTAGGTTAGTTTTGAGAGGGGGTGCGGGGGGCGCAGCCCCCCGCTGGTCATTCGATATTGCAATTATTATTCGATATTGCTCGTTAACATTACACAGTATCGTTTTTGTATATACAGTGTCCAAAAATTATACTCATCTTGTGCAACTTCTTTTGTTAATAACTTTTTAACGAACAATGAGCGACGGCTAAAACCTTCTGAGAGTTACTCAGGAGGGTGACCTTTACAATATATGTCAAGGTCAAGGTCATTGGAGCTAACTCTTCTATAGTCTATAATTACCGAAACTTCTTTTGTTAATAACTTTTTAACGAACAATGAGCGACGGCTAAAACCTTCTGAGAGTTACTCAGGAGGGTGACCTTTACAATATATGTCAAGGTCAAGGTCATCGGAGGTGGGTCCCCTATACTGCATAATTACCGATATTATTAATAATTGAAACATCGTCCTTCGCATTGGAACTATCGTCAAGGAAGGAAGAAAACTCGTGCAAAATTGAAGAGAAGCAATGAAGATTGTAAAAGATGGACATGGAGAAAAATAGATGGAGAATAAAGAAATATATATGTCAGATAAGTAGAAAAAATTCTCATAGATTATTTAAAAGATTATATCCTATGTGCTCTTTGTAATTGTATATGTTGAACCGATTCTTTCTTTGAATTTTTTTATTCCAGTTTCTATTTCAGCCAATCATTTGCTTGCATAGCATTAACAGCTAGAGAATAATCCTCTGCCAAATGAGGCTGCCAAATTCTGAGTCTATTGTGTTCTCGAGTGTGTCCCAAGCGAAAGAAAAAATTGAAACGAGATCATAACATAAAACAAAGTTATCATCGACAATATGACGATAAATTGACGCAATAAACAGAGAGCAGATTTGTCAAAGCTGCTGTGTTACAAAGCATATGTGCTGTTTGTAGTAGGAATTTACATAGTCTGTACTGGCAAAGGTAGGTACTATGGTGTATTTCAGCAATCTGTCACTGAGGTGTCTCAACAAGTGAGACGCCACGCAAGGTGCAACCAACATTTAAAAGGATTAGGAAAAGCCTTATTTGGGAGCATCTTACGCGCGTCATTCTTCTAAGAAGCGCGAGCCTCGCGACGCACTTCCGAGAAACGCGAGGCTCGTGACGCATATCCAAGAAGCGCGGCTGGGCAGCGGTAAGCGCGAGCTTCGCGACGAATTCGTGGAAGCACGGGACCTGCACCGAAATTCGGAGAACCGCGAACCTCGCGATTTTCGGAGAAATTTAACTCATGGATATTTGACACTCTGACAGAAAAGGAGTATAAATAGAGGGCAAGGTGCCCAGGGATTTAATTCGCTCTCGACCTCGACAGAGGAAAATCTCCAGAAAAGAGAACAAGCGACAATACAAGGAGCGAACACGGAGCCAACTCTCCTACAAGGAGTAGTTTTCCTGAACTCTGCCAGGGCACTAGCAATCCTGAAGCTGCAAGGAGACCGACCTCAAGAGGAGGTCAACCAGATACAACGGCCACGTCTACAAGACCAGCTACTGGACCTATTTGGTCCAGACAGCGATGAGGAACGTACGGCAACTCCGGTTGCTACCTCACCAGCCTCAGCCTGGTCGTCGCTCCCGGCCACTCCATCGCCTACAAAGATTCCGAGGACTCCGTCCCCGAGGAAGCGACCTCGATTGCGGACGCCTTCTCCTCTGAAGAAGCCTCTAGGGACCGCACCAGCAGACGAACCTACCACGGAGTCCCTTTTGCCTTGAACCCTCCATAGGCTTAACCTTGAAGCTGTAAGGCGTATGAGGCCGCTTATCGAACAGTTGGCGACTTGGGATATTAGGGCAAGATGACCGCTCTCGCCCCGGTTCACGACGCTCCCACGGAAGCAGCCATCGCCGCGACCACAACTTCGGCCCTTTAACAAGGCAACTCAAACGTCGCCGAGTCGCACCCGAGTGTAACGCCGAGGAAACTAGCAAGGCCAGAACAAGGGGCCTGCTACCGCCGCTCGCCGAGGAAGACTGCGCGCCCTGAGATTTTCCGGGTCCACAGGCGCTCTCCTAAAAAGCAGACTCGACCGAGGTTGATCATTTCCCGGGAACCGCCCAAATGGGGGAAACGACGATGATGCAGCCACACAATTCACACATATGTAACTTAATAAACATGGACATTACTCTTCGATCTTAGTTCATCATTGGGTATACCTATTCCCTCCTGCGAGCGCCGATTATAATAAGACTAAGATCCTGTAAACGCGAAGTAACGTAACCACAGTCACCAATGCTTTCGACATACTTGCTTGATATTTATAGCTACCTCGTAATATACTTTGCTGACTGGTGTATGGTTTTTATATTTCAGAAGACAGAAAATGTTTGCATTGGTTACTGCAAGAAGTGGAATACTTGTCCAAAAATGAAGGATTAATGAAGAGACACATTTGTCAAAATTAAGAGTAAAAATAAATTATTTGTTAGATATGGAAAATGCACAAGAACTATGAGAAATGAAGGAATTACAAGTGTAGGAAGCAATAATGAAAAAAAGAATAGGGAGTATTAAAATGTTTATGAATGTACTCCTAAATTTTTATTTTCCAATAACTTCTGATAATTTGTATAAAATTAATAAGAGGTCCAACTTTTCATAATTTTTTTATCTCGTTCCATATTTTTAATACATTTTCTTCTCTTTCTTTTATAGCACGTCCTTCTCTTTGTGCTCAGAATTTTGGATGCCTCGTGAAACTTCGAATACGTTTTTGGTGTTCGGAAAGATAAACTGTAAGTAATATTGAAATTTAAGAAGAGCAAAAATATTTTAAAAAATATTTGCAAAATACGGCGTCCACAATATACCTAAAAATTGTACAATTGTCGTGTGCTTTTTCAAGTTTTCCCGAAGTTCTCGATTGTGTCTTTCGGAGACATTATTAGTTCTATGTATTTCTTGAAATACACAAAAGAAATCGGGTTTAAAGTTGTCAATTCACGTCTTTTTATAATAATTAAAAAATGACTGCAAATACGGGCAGTCTTTAAATATAATTGTGGATATCAATTCGAAGCCTTCTTCTATTAATTTTTTTGGTAAAAAGGCTAAAGATTTTAATAATTTTATTGCACTCAAACCGATTCATATACGTCACCTTTTAATATGCCATGTTTACCAGCATTACGTACTATAATTATAAATTAACATTATTAAAATAGACGTGCATTTTATACTAATTAATTGTACTATTATTTTTCTGTATCTGACTGTAATGGAAAAAGCAACCAATGATCTTAGCGCTGGGGAAAACATGAAACTATGTAAAGCTTGTCTTTCAGCCTTTTTAAAGTCAGACATTACCGCGTCAGGTATTATTTTTAGAACATTGCAGACTTTTTTCAAAACATCAATATAATTTTGTATAGTGCGTCCTTCCATTATAGCGTAAACAATAGGAAATGTCTGATAAATTAAAAGTAATTATATTTTATGATATATCAGCATGTAATGTAGTGCTTAATATGATTAAAGGAAATAATTACTTGAAGAATAAAGTAATGAACTAATTGTTTTGCTTACTCTATTATCGTGTCTAATAACAATTGTCCACAATTGACAATTAATATTTTGTGCTTACGTCTTACGAAGTATCTACGTACGATTGATTAAAATGAAAATAATATCCCTCATATTCTACTTTTGTCTGTTGAATTCTTGAAAAACAATATTTCTTTTTATAATTAAGCGCACTGACACAATTAGAAATTTAAAATAAGAACCGGAAAAACAAGAGCATAACGAAAATATATGAATAAACTATTTTCGTTGTGTTTTAGTTTTTCCGATTCTCATAAGAAATAGAATAATTTCAAAGTGAGTGATAAACGATAAAAAAAAATAATAAATTTTGTTGAAGATCATCTACTATGCTTATAATTCGCAATTTGTATTTTTATGTATAGACATGATGATTTGCTGAATTTCACAAACATCGCGAATGTAGAAAAAACAATAGAACGCCACAAAAAGAAATATATTGATCGGATTCCAAAAAACTTGAATGAATTATAAACATGTTTGGAAAATGAAAATTGGAAAACACTTCTTAAGTTCGATGAAACTAATTCATTTATTGTTGATTTTGTTATAAAAAATAATGCAACAAAGGCAGTTCTTTTCATTGACAAAACTTTGTCGGAATCAATTACAAATTATAAAAATGAAAAATTAACAATTTTTGTTGATGGCACATTTGCCACTGTCTCTCTACTACAAAATATTAATTGTCAATTGTGGACAATTGTTATTAGACACGATAATAGAGTAAGCAAAACAATTAGTTCATTACTTTATTCTTCAAGTAATTACTTCCTTAATCATATTAAGCACTACATTGCATGGTGGTATATTATAAAATATAATTATTTTTTAATTTGTCAGACATTTTCTATTGTTTATGCTATAATGGGAGGACGCACTATACAAAATTACATTAATGTTTTGAGAAAAGCCTGCAATGTTCTAAAAATAATACCTGACACGGTAATGTCTGACTTTGAAAAGGCTGAAAGACAAGCTTTACATACTGATTTCCTCACCGCTAAGATCATTGGCTGTTTTTTCCATTACAGTCAGGTACAGAAAAATAATAGTACAATTAATTAGTATAAAATGCACGTCTATTTTAATAATGTTAATTTATAATTACAGGCCTTAATATGTAATGCTGGTGGCTACATGGCATATTAAAAGGTGATGTATATGAATTTGGGTTTGGATGCAATAAAATTATTAAAATCTTTAGACTGCCTGTATTTGCAGTCATTTTTTAATTATTATAAAAAGACGTGGATTGACAACTTTAAATCCGACTCCTTCTGTGTATTTCAAGAAATACATAGAACTTCGAGAAAACTTGAAAAAATACACGACAATTGTACAATTTTTAGGTACATTGTGAACGCCTTATTTTGCAAATATATTTAAAATATTTTTGCTCTTCTTAAATTTCAATATTACTTACGGTATCTTTGCGAACATCAAAAACGTATTCGGAGTTTCACGAGACATCCGAAATTCTGGGCACGAAGGGAAGGACGTACTCTGAAAGAAAGAGAAGAAAATGTATTAAAAATATGGAACGAGATAAAAAATGATGAAAAGTTGGACCTCTTATTAATTTTATACAAATTATCAGAAGTTATTGGAAAATAAAAATTTAGAAGTACATTCATAAACATTTTAATACTCCCTATTCTTTTTTTCATTATTGCTTCCTACACTTGTAATTCCTTCATTTTTCATAGTTCTTGTGCATTTTCCATATCTAACAAATAATTTATTTTTACTCTTAATTTTGACAAATGTGTCTCTTCATTAATCCTTCATTTTGGACAAGTATTCCACTTTTTGCAGAAACTAATGCAAACATTTCCTGTTTCCTGAAAGATAAAAAGCATACACCAGTCAGCAGAGTATATTACGAGGTACCCAGTAAACACATAGTAACAGTAACATAACATCAATATTATAATTTTCTACTCAACAATGTAACTGTTATATTACACGCACGTTATATAACAGTTACATTGTTGAGTAGGAAATTGTAACATTGATATTATGTTACTGTTATTTTGTGTTTAGTGGGTAGCTATAAACATCAAGCAAGTAGGTCGAAAGCATTGGTAACAAATTGCTGAAATACAACATAGTACCTACCTACCTTTGCCAGTACAGGCTATGTAAATTCCTACTACTAATAGCACGTATGCTTTGTAACACAGCAGCTTTGACAAATCTGCTCTCTGTTTATTGCGTTAATTTATCGTCATATTGTCGATGATAACTTTGCTCCATGTTATGATTTCGTTTCAATTTTTTCTTTCCCTTGGGACACACTCGAGAACACAATAGACTCAGAATTTGGCAGCCTCATTTGGCAGGGAATTATTTTCTGGCTGTTAATGCTATGCAAGCAAATGATTGGCTGGAATAGAAACTGGAATAAAAAAATTCAAAGAAAGAATCGGTCCAACATATACAATTACAAAGAGCACATAGGATATAATCTTTTAAATAATCTATGAGAATATTTTCTACTTATCTGACATATATATTTCTTTATTCTCCATCTATTTTTCTCCATGTCCATTTTTTCCAATTTTTTGCAATCTTTTGTAATCTTCATTGCTTCTCTTCAATTTTACACGAGTTTCCTTCCTTCCTTGACGATAGTTCCAATGCGAAGGACGATGATAGAAATGTAAGACAATGGTGATAGTAAATTAATAGATGAATAGAAATTTGATATCAACATTGTCTAGTAATTATACTAATTACATAGACAGTAGTTAGACGAATAAGGTTATACAGTAACGAGATAGAAAATCATCGGTAACTCTTGAATAGAAATTGGACGTCAGAACTGTCTAGTACTTATACCAATTACATAAAGAATGTCTATACGAAAAGGATTACACAGTAACGAGATAAAAAATCATCGATATATCCTAAGTAGGGATTGGACGTCAGAACTGTCTAGTAGCTATATTATTTACATAGACAGTGCTTAGACGAAAAAGATTACACAATAACGAGATAGAAAATCATTGATAAATCCTGAATAGAAATTGGATATTAGAACTGTTTACCTACTAGATAGTAAATTTGTGTATAGATAATGACGATGTAATACACAAATTTACTATCTAGTGTATAATTTCGAAATCTAATTTTCATTCTGGATTTACATTGGTACTAGACATTTACTAGATAGCATTTGATATTCAATTTCTATTCAGGATTTACCGAATCTTCCATCTCGTCACTGTGTAATTTTTTTCGTCTAGCCATTAGATAAAACGGCGTTGAGTAAACCATATGTAATATAAAACGTTCACTACCGACTATAGTAATAATCTAGCAGATAAAGTGCCAGACTTAAGAGTCAGAGGTTACAAGTTCAAGTCCCGAAGGATAAAATGAATTTTTCGAATAGAATGGAAATAATACGTAATGAAAAAGAATTACAGGAAACTAAACTCCATTAGGTTACCTCTTCTAGAGAGAGAGAGAGAGAGAGAGAGAGAGAGAGAGAGAGAGAGAGAGAGAGAGAGAGA